>NC_089912.1:44864087-45024087 GCF_040182565.1 Anser cygnoides
TACAGCAGAGTGACATAAGTAAATATAAATCCCACTAGTGTTATTATAATGCCTGCCAAGCTAATTGAGAACATATTCGTTTCTTCAGCTAAATAAATTACTGTTACAATTATATGACCCTGAGGTCATCTCCTTTAGGAGATGCCTAGCACTTGAATTAACTATTCAACTCTTCACAGTAAGTGGCCTTAGCCAATCAATGCCAAATAAAAACTGCTGAAATATGCATTTAATTATCTTAACAGTTTAGCTTTTAAAACCTTTTCATTGCCAGCATTTTTTTTGTTTGCTTGTTTGGTAATTTATTCTGGATGTGTGAGAGATTTCTGAGTTTAGTCAGAGTCTAGTCTTTGTAGACTCTGGTCCCAAAAGAGATTACAGTCAACCCTCTTGGAGAGAACTGGTTGCAAACAGGCCATTTCTTTGATACAACAGAGCAGTAATTTTTTATCCACTTTATTTGTTTTGTTGATTGCAAGAAACAATCACAGCCAGCTAACTTTTATGAAGTTTCAAAAGTATGGACTTCCAACCTGCTTTGCCAGGTTAAATAAGGACAAAATGACTTCTCTAATGAAGAATCCATGTTTTGCCAAACTCAGAGTTACAACTACTGAATTAAAACTGACATGCAAAATGCCAGTAAGCTCACTACAAAATGCTTTATTTTAGAAATGATGACATTCAATTTGCACATCAACTAAAACCTACTACTACTACTACAAAACACACACACACACACACACACACACACATATATATATATATATATATAAGTTCTTCTGAAAGCTAAAAGCTGCTTTCCATCCACCTGGCTTGCTAAAATTCCTCCTAATGAATTTAGGTGTTGTAAAGCTCATACCTATAAACCCGTCTGAATCCCTATGTATAGGCATTGCATGGGACTCCTGCACCGGAGTGCATCTTCCTTTGAGGGGCACATAGTAAGTTATAATTTAGTCTGCTCGCAATGAATATTACTCCCTAGAAGCAGAAAAACTCCTAACCAGTCTGCTGCAAATTGGAGTGGTATTAGATTTGCCATTCAGTTACACCAGTATAAATAAAAGTTCAACTTGGTTATGTGTACAAAATAATTCCTGCTTTTTTTTTTTTTCCCTTTTGGGTGGTTTTCCATATAAATAAACAAACACATATCTAAATTGCAGTGTAAAAAAGAATCTCATATTGCAATTATTTTGAATCTAATTTTCATGAATATTAATTATTTTAAAGAGGAGAATAAAAGTGATGACACCCTGCAGACTAGTAGACTTCATACCTTTAGAAAAAAAATGGCTCATTAATTTTTAAACAAGAGACATTCATTATTATGCTTTCTGTGATAAGACTGATTTTTTTTTTTTTTTTTTGGTAAATGATGACCGTAATTAAGCCTCTCATAATGAACGTTGCTATTACTAAACAGTACGATTTATATAATGTCTCCACTCTAGGAGACTTTGCTTTTTTACTGAGAAGAAAAATCAGATAATGATGGAGATTATAGTATAATACTATTATTTTTAAGGATATTGCACAATACATATATAGGCTATATTAATCTTTAAGCAAACTTAATGAAACTGTGGTTGTTTAGCTAGAAAAAGAACTGAAGGATTTGTTATGACTCTAATACAATGTTGATGTTACTCTCGGTTCTAGAGAAATGTAAAAATTAAGTTATATCCAAGTGACATATTTACACAGCGTAAAACATTTCCACATTGTTCATATTCTTTATCTAATGTCAGCAGAACTCTGTACAGATAAAAGTTTCTTATGTGGCTCAGGATCAGGTCTTGAATCTGTTACTAGCCAAATAAGGAATGCAATCACAATTAATTGTGGTTATATGAAACTTTTTATTCAACTGCAAATACAGACTAGTTTCAGCTGCGTCTGTGCACATCTTTTGATATGGTTTGGCCTGGCCGTGAAATATACACCTGTTATCAAAGAAAAGTATTTAATCAATATAAGCTCAAGTTTTTCCAGGCGCAGAAGAAAAACATGAACATGTGACAGAGGTGACCATATTCAAAACTTGAATACTAAACATCAGCACAGGAGAATTCATGGGACAAGGCACCTACAGAATGTTGATAATTTCCTTATAATATTTCTGGAATATTTTCAGCTGGGTTCAGAAGTGCTTCAGGAAACAAAAAGAGAGACAAATTTTGCTGACTTTAAATACTGCTCAGCCAACAAGAGTTCCTGGGAAAGTGCTGATTTAGCCACAATTCACACATGTGGCACATTTCCTTGCTATTTATCTGATTACATATGTGGATGAATATTCCTATTTATATTGTAAAACATGTTACAGAATAACAATTTATTTACTTATTTATTTATTTGACTTTGGAACAGGAGTGTTTCTCATCTTGGAAGAAATCCATCCTCTAAGTTATCTGAAGGATAAGGATTTCGAAATCCTGCTCAAGACATTTGTACTACTGCTCTATGATTTTTTTTTCTACTGCAATTCTAGCAAAGAGCAACACTATTATTAAACTTACTTTGAAGAATAAAACAGTATGGTTTAGGGAGGACTGTCTTGTACATAGATTTGACTCAAAGTGACATTTTAAAGTTATACCCCAGGCCTGTTGAGATTTTGGTCAAGCTGTGTAGGTCAAATTGTGTTCTGTGGCATCAGAAAGTTGAAGAGGGCTTTCCATCATTTCCAGAGTGCTTTCCATCATTAGCAATCTAAACATATGTTTTATCACAGTGCTGTTAGGACTTTTCTACAATTAAAATGCTAGACATAGCCAAGCATTTTTTATCTAGCTGGCTTTTTGAGGTGGTAGAAAACAGAAATAAAAATAAATGTATGTAACAAAAACAAACAATCAAACAAACATATGAAAATATCATGGAAGGAAGAGAGATTGTTTTTTCTCAAATGAGGAAAATTTGAACTGAAAGTTTTTTTATTTCAGGCCAGCTCAGCCCAAATCAAAAAGTCATGTTCTGACAAACTGAAAAGTAGCTTTTCATTTCACATCAGTTTGACATTAATTGATGTCTTTCTGAAGTGCTGTTACATGCCATGAGGTTTGTAGCTCTTTGTGCTGGGGATCTGAAAATATGCTTCAGCAGCCCAGTCCAAGTGTATTTCTTACCCATGTCCTGACAACACCTGGGTGCGTCACGCATATCCATCTCTTTTCCCTTCTTCTTTGCCCTGTTTTCTCTAGGAAAGAAGTTGAACTCACAGGGAGATAACCATGACCCAAAACAATTATTGCCCTAGCTTGGCAGCTATGGGAACAGAACTGCAAGTTGTGCTATGGAGAAAGCATATGCTGGGATGAGAGAGCATAATCTCACCAACTGAGCACTGTTCTACTTTGCCCTTTCGATGTACCAAAATATGGCCTAATTGTTTATAATGGTTTCATATTCTGATATTTATTTATTAACCTGTAAGTACGTTTAAAGGTGTTTCTGGGGCTATTGTGTGACAGGAGGTTCATGAACTGTGTAATGACAGAAAAATACTCTTCATCATCTACTAATCTAACTGAATGATCTATTTTTCTTGTTAAACACTAAATTTCTAATACATCTTTGGCATACCTAAAGCGTTTCTGAAGTCTAATCACTAATTAAAAAAATGCTTTCCTAAAACTATAAAAATAGTTACTGCTACAAACTATTCAGCTAAGTAAGACTAACTGTTAAAGACTAAATCTAAAAAGAGATGAACTGGCATTATTGGCAATACATATTTGCATTATCTGCATTTGCACAAGAATGCACATTCAGCTAGAAGGAAACATTATTCCTGGAAAATATTTTCTAGTGTGTTTTACATGCTGCATAAGAGGCACAGTTTTACAAGGCGTCTAAGAAGGCTGTAGATCTCCTGTCAGTATTGTCCCTTGTTATGAAGCATACCATCCAAGTTACTTGAATGAAAATGAATGCTCATCCTTACAGCCCCCAAAACCTGCTTGTGGCTGTATCTTTGTACACGCTTCCTGATCAACCTTGGTTCAACTCAACAGATCTGGCTTATCTCCTGCAGAATAAAACAAGTTAAACATCTTTTGTTATCACCTAGACACACCCAAAATATACTCTTGTGTGTATTATAAAATTATGAGAGTGTGTGATAGTATTTTAGGTGAAAAAAAAAAAAAAAGAAAAAAAAAAGGATCTAACATGCATTGTATATTGTACTGAATACTCACTGCTCCTTGCCAATGAAATACGAGCACGCTTTGCAGTAGCTGTCCTCTGCCAGGATTTAAAGCCAGGCAGAGAGCTAGAGCCAGGGACAGGCTGTAGACTATTTGTTTCCTGATAGGAAACAAGCTGGTGCCATAATGAGGTAGAGCACTTGCTGAGTGCTGTAGTGCTCACAGCTCATGGAGTTAGTGACTGGCAGGCAACTGCAGCCACCAGTAAGAAACATAGCAGATGCAGGCAGGAGGGTTGTGTATGGGTGCCGTGTATCTTTGACTCAAGTCATGTATTTGTGGGCTGAGACAGAGCTTTCACAGGAAAGTAGGGTGACCTAAGAAGCTCTCTTCTTCCTCTAGCAATTAGGAAAAAGGGGAATGAAAAAGAGTCCTTCTAGGTTTACCTTTTTCCCACAGGATGGGAAGAGAAAGTTGATAGAGCTTCATACAGCAGCAAGAGGTCAGCTGCTCCAGGCTGCAACAGCTGTGTGCTTAACACATCTTGCTGGGGAGAAACAACTGAACATGCAGTGACTCCTGTCTGCACTGGCCTTTTCTTCAGGCTGATAGCAAAGTCGCACTTTTCTCCTTTAGGCTATGGAGCACTGCACAAACTACTGCTTCATAATCATTCTGCCTAGGAAACTGGGGGTGGTTCATTTGAAAAGGCATGTTAGAAGGAAGAATAAGCAGTTGGAGTCAGACAAGGACCCCTTCGCAATGTGTTTTTCAATGGGAAGATGAGAGCCTTTGTAATTTGCAGAACATGATGTCCTGGAGGTAGCTGGGAGTGAAGGGGAAAAAAAAAAAGAAAGAAAAAAAAAAAGGAAAGAAGAAAGATTTTTAATTTTGGGCCCATTTATTAAAGACTTTATAAAAAGCTAAGACGGACATAAGGAGCAAAAGCAAAAGAGTACCTTCCTTGTATTCAACCAGAAGTGCTCGGCAACCTTTTTACACTTGCTGGGCATGATTTCCACATTAGCAACAGCTCAAGTGAAACATTTAGAATGGAATAAAAAGACAAGAAAAACCATCCTTTTATAGTCTTATTATGGATAGTACACTCAGGAACAGTGTCAAAGACCATGCTTGTTCATGGCTTGAAAACCAGGACACGTATGCTTGCAGTGTTCTCTCTATTTTTATGAAACAAAGCCCTACATAAAAGTTCTCATTCTGAAAATCTTTTGCTGGATTCTTTCTGGTGATATCACAATTATTCAATCTATAGCACTAACTCTGCTTGGATAGTAGCTGTTGCTGGAATTCAAAAATTTGGGGGATTCTGGAAGATATTTCTTTGGTCATGCAATAACAGTGAGATTTTACTTGCATGTCAAACCCAACCGTTTGTTTTTTTTTTGGTGGTGTTTTTTGTTTGTTTGTTTGTTTTTTTTGTTTTTGTTTTGTTTTTGAAAATCATTAATAAGAAGAACATCCACTAGTGTTCTGCTATCCTGGTATGGATATCTCCTACTATCCCAAAAGACTGTGTGAACCTCTTCTAACAGACATACACATGAAGTTCAATGTAGAAATAACAAAGTTATGTCTGATGCCACAATGATGCAAAGGACAAAATGAAGCCATCCCAAAGGGAATGAAAGCACTGTTGGTCAAGAAATGGAAAATACTATTTATCATATTATGATAAATAGTGATGATCTGACCTGAATTATAGTACTTTTTAAAAACTTCACAGACTGAATTATATTTTTCAGTTGGTAATATCGACATTGTGACAGACCATGCTGAACAGAACTACAAATTAGTAACAGAAAGCAGAAAGTTCTAGGAGAGAATACCAAATGTAATACTTAGACTACTTTTTCAAGGAGGAAATAAACTATTCTTGCTTCATGCCACCAGCAACTAGCTGGGCTCTGAGGTACTAACTGTGAGGATGAAAACTGTAATTCCAAACGTTATAAGGCTCTGCATTAGTTTCTCCAAATAGCTCCATGTCCTCCTTACCTCCTACTCCTTGCTGGTACCTTCAACTCCCCCCACAAAACTGCGTTTGAGTGCAGTGACCCAGCACCAATTGTGATGAAACACTATTAGCAAAATAGCTTTTCAGTGTAAATACGCCTAACACTCACAAGAAGATCTTTCTGAAGAGCGTAGTGGTTTCAGCTCTACTTCCACCAGATAAGTTGCTCAGGTTTGGTATTAAATTTCTGGAAGAAAAAAAAAAACCACAAATGTTAGCCCTGATTTAATCTCCAAATCAAATGGGGAAGGGATTTAGAGCTACTGATACACACCCCAACAGCCAGTGACATAGTTTCAGCTACCACCATGCCCTGTATTTACATGGCCACACACTATGCTGCAGAGAGGGATTAAGGAAAATCTGGGAGAAAAAAGGTATAAGCATCAGTCCTGTAAGTTCAAAAAATTCTTTCTGACTTCGGGTATATTTCCCTGAAATAAACATACCTCTTGCCAAATATGTTATATTACACGGACACAGAAGATACTGCTATGGTCTCCGTAAGACACACGGGATGGAAATTTGTTTCCTGTTCAGTTTTCTTGCAATATTTTCAATAGATTACAGACTTCTTATTTTCTTAGATATTCAGGCTTATACCTTAGCTGTGTGAAAGCTTTGTGAAGGCAGCAGAGGTGATAGCTAAACAGAAGGAAGATGAACAGTATAATACTAATAGTGGAAGAATA
This sequence comes from Anser cygnoides, assembly GCF_040182565.1. Lineage (NCBI taxonomy): Eukaryota > Metazoa > Chordata > Aves > Anseriformes > Anatidae > Anser > Anser cygnoides. Next base: position 44,870,975 of record NC_089912.1, read on the forward strand.
GCCAAGAACCATCCAGCAGAAAGTCCACACCACTAGACAAAACTAATTAGAAAATCTGACCTTTTACATAACAGAAAATAAATAAAATGATGTGGATTTACCTTTTTCTTTTAATTCTGCTGAGAAGGTGCAAAATGCCAAGTGTCAAAATTTACTTTGAATTCTTACAGCACAGAGGGAGGTACAGTAGCTTTTAAAACCCATGTTTTCCAAACAATGGGATTTCATTTCAAATGCTTGTGTTGCTATATAGGCTACAAAGTGCACTTTGTTGAATAGCAAGATTATTATCTTGTGTCAGGTTGGAAAGTTCTTCACACAGAATATACTTATTTAAGTTGTGGTGTCAGAAGATCCTGAACAACTCCTAATATCCAAAGGCAAGACAAAAATGTACCAGATGATTTTTTGACTGCATAGAGGGATTGTTTTGGGAAGTAAAAATTATTGATAGCCACAGATCTGGACACCTCACAGGTGCAGCACCCTCAACATACTCTTCTCAGGGATTATTCAGTAGCTCAAATGGGAACAAATACTAGAGGTAATGGCCAGAGGAAAGAACATAGAGAATTAAAGCACTGCAAGGTATGCTATAGAGCAAAATATCTTATTCTGTCTCACAGACTGTAAGTACTTCTTCTTCATCTCTAAATTATCTCCACCAGTTTCTCAATGATCTTTTTTTTTCTGGCTCGAAGGTCATTGCAAAGCCTTTTCCTGACAATTCCCACCACTTTTTTATTTTTTTTTCCCCCTGCATTTCTCTTTTCTCACTCTTTTCTCAAACTTCTCCTTATGCTTACTGGAAGGGGAAGAAGGTAAGAAAGAAGGGAGGAAGGGGATGGGAAATTGCCTTCGTGGAGGCAAGGAAGTGCTGCCCCTTCCCACAGGAGTCCCTATCCATGGCAGGGGAACCACTGAAGACTAGGACTGTGGGAAAGGCTGGGGTTGGGGAGGGCTGTAGGAACACCGGGATCTGGAGCAAAGGGTAGTACAGGGCTTTCTGACAAAAAGGTCCAAGAGATCAAGGGGCAGTGAGGGGTTTCATGCTGGAAGTCAGGCAAAGGATTTGCAAAGGGAGAAGCTGAGATCACGTTTACTAGAGACAGGTTTCTTCCAACTTGAAATAGGTATATTGAGGAGGGTATGGGTGGTGAAGAAGAGATATTCTCAGAAAAAAAAAAAATGATGGTTTGAGAACTAGAATAACTGCCTAATTGTTGGGGGAAGAAAGTACGAAGAGGCTGCTAGCAGCAAGAGTAAGTTTGTAGCTCTCTTCTTGACCCTTACAAACAAATTTGTTGGAGGTCAGGAGGAATAATAAAGACTATCTTGTACTGAATAACCTCAGACACTTCTTTTGCTGTCTTTTATCCCTCAGAGTATTAAAAGGAGAAAGGATAGACCAAATGATCACTTAATACTTGCCAATGAAGCTTGAGATACCCTAGCAATTAGCCTGGTGGTGATCATAAACACAACTCTCCCCTTTCCAAGGTCCAAATGAGAAAAAGAAGATGTGTTTGATGGAAACAAGATTGAAAGAGTTTGCACTAAGAATTGTGAAGTTATCGGTGAAAACATCAGAGTGCTAGTCATTGTAGAGGCTAGAAGCTATAAATTGCTTTCTTTAGAAGGTTCTGTTTGCTTTTGTGTTACAATGTACATAATAATTATTTAGATGTTAAATACAAACTTCTGTGTATTTAAATAAACAAATAAACAAACAAACAATGACAACAACAACAACAACAAAAACCACCACCACCACCAAATAAATAAATAAATAAATGCACACACACACACACACACAAAAACAGTCAAATGTATCCACACAGAAAACTTACAATATTATTAAAATGATGGCTTTAGTTCAAAGTGCTGTCCAAAAGTAATCTAACATCTAATTACTTTTAATATATTAGAAAAAGAAAAAAAAAAAGGAGAAAAGGAGGGACTATGAAACTTGAATGTGAATGGTCTGTATAATAGCATTCCCCTCCACCTGCATTTTCCAGTCAGTGTTATTTTTAAGGTTATTTTTATAAATACCTAGTTGACACCACAGTCAAACCCATAGATGCACATATTTCAGGAAAATGCCCACTCACTCTGTAAGATAAGTTAACTATGAGGAGAATCCAATGCTGATGTTAAATTAAGGCTTCATCCACTGAGTGTTCAATTACTGAGTAAATATGCACTAGGAATCTGCTTTGAATACTGAAGCAGTGAATTGCTTCCTAAGGTGAGATACTTCTGTGCTCTATTAGCATATTGTTGCTTGGTTTTGTATATTCTGCTACCTCAAGCTCTTTTTCAAAGTATTTTATAAAAAGCTCAAAAGACCTAGGTAGTATATAGAATCTTTTAATGAAGAAATAACTTTAAACTCTCTTGACAGATATTTCAGAAAATACTTTTGGAAAAGTCCTCTGAGATAAAATATGTTAAAGCCACTATCCCAAACTGGAGAAACTTCAATGGAAGAAGAAATAGCTCACAGTGTCTGCAATTTTCAATGTACCAGACAGAAAATTACAAACAGAGGCCTGCAGATACATCCCAATACAGCACTAAGGAAGGTCCATGTGACAATCTTTAGTCTATACTCTAGCAAAACTTACTGCCTGAGTAAAAAGGACATCGTAGGGTCAGATCCTACGATGAGGAAAAAGAAACATTTTATTGTCTACGGGTTAGAGTAATGATGTAGTTGATTCTCAAACAGTGGTCCCTACACTGCTCATGATTCACAAGCACTTCTTTGTTACTCCCCAGAATGACATATTTAGTGAAAATAAGCAGCAGAGAACTTGGCTTTACGAAGTGAGACATTTTAGTAACTTTCTTAGAATTTTGTTAGACTAAAGGAAAAATTGTTGATTAGACAAAAAAAAAAAAGTCACAGTATTGAACCTGGTGCTGAATATTAATAAAAATGGCAAGTAATGTATGTGCAGTGTTTATTACACTAAAATTAGACATGCTGTATTGGTCTATTTTTTGTTATTAAATATACAGCAATATAGTAGATAATCAAAACTAATGCTCTGTGGTGCACGACATTCTCAACCAATTGCAACTTTCAGGTGTCAGTCTGAACCTGTTTAAAAGCTTGCACCAAGATCATTACTTAGTCAGAAACCCTCAATCAGAACCTTGGTCCTTTTTAGAAATTTCTGAATCCAGAACCTTGGTCCTTTTTAGAAATTTCTGAATCTTTGGGAGTCAAATACCATTCTACCCCTTCAAACAGTCATACCAGAGAGGAATGACAAAAGATGGAACAGCTGATAGAAGGTATTCCAAATATATGAATATCTTGTTCAGATATATGACAACTATTCCTTCCTTCCTTCCTTCCTTCCTTCCTTCCTTCCTTCCTTCCTTCCTTCCTTCCTTCCTTCCTTCCTTCCTTCCTTCCTTCCTTCCTTCCTTCCTTCCTTCCTTCCTTCCTTCCTTCCTTCCTTCCTTCCTTCCTTCCTTCCTTCCTTCCTTCCTTCCTTCCTTCCTTCCTTCCTTCCTTCCTTCCTTCGTCCCTCCCTCCCTCCCTCCCTCCCTTCCCTCCTTCCCTCCCTCCCTCCCTTCCCTCCTTCCCTCCTTCCCTCCTTCCCTCTTACTCAAAACTTCTGTGAAAATGTAATCTCATTCTGCTGGCTTCTGTCTTCTAATACTTATATAGGTAAAGAACTATGCTGTTAGAGAATCTGAGTCAATATGAAACTTGTAGAGCGAGAATGAGGCTGGCTTACTACTCTTTTATAACAAGATAGACAATGTTATTAATAGTATCTCTTTTTTTCTGTTGCTGCACATCAGACTCTGCCCCTGGTTGCACAGACAGATCTACACTACTGTCATTGAGCTTATCTAGTGACAGAATTTGACCCTATGCTTTCAGTTCTGTTTTCACTTAATTTAGAGAGAAGAAAATCCTTCTGAATTGTATGAGTAACTGTTCATTCATTTCCCTCTTTCTGCTCTTGAGATAACTTGTTAAATTAATTCTGCCTTCATTTATTTTATGGTGTCTTCATGTTTAAATGCTGATTTTGTGAACATCTGTTTCAATCACAGTTGTAAACCCATTACTTTTATGAGTCTTACATATTTTAGATAGATTTACTGTTGACCTTTGTTGGGAAATTGAATGTTTTTGTTGTTAGTAACATTTCTATAATTGATACTGCTGTTAGTGCCACCAGGGTACTTCTTTTAAATGAAATACTGTGTCTTGGCTGATCATCTTGCTTAACCATACGAAATCAGATAAATATTATTTAACTTTTCTCAGCTTAGAAATAAAAAGCATCACTAAACCCTTCAGTACTAGACAACTATAAACTGCCACTCAATTCAAATACATCACTAGCATAGTTTCTAAATTTCTCATTTCCTTGTTTCTTTTTGTTTGTTCACTTTTTCTTGCATTAAATAATAAGTAACAGAAAATTAAGTTGTTAAAGTAACTGTTATGTGACTAGTGAGAAATCCAACACTTACTCTAAGATGAATGAGGAACTATTTTCTGCCCCTTGAAAAACAACTGCTGTCTGCTACAGAAGAGTAATGTGGATGAATTTGATTTCCAGTGTGTGGAGAAATTACCTGTATCTGAGTGTCTGCTAAAAAGACTTCCTCGTTGGCATATATGGCTTGCCATACATCCTGGTGGGGGTCTGTTATAGACCGCCAAACCAGGATGAAGAGACAGATCTGGCATTCTACAAACAGCTGGTGGAAGTCACTCAATCACCAGCGCTTGTCCTCGTGAGGAACTTTAACTTCCTGGACATATGCTGGAAATACAATACAGCCCTGAGGAAATAGTCCAGGAGGTTCCTGGAGTGTGTGGAAGACAGCTTCCTGACTCAGCTGGTTAGTGAGACTATGAGAGGGGGTGCCCTGCTAGGCCTGCTGTTCACAAACAGAGAAAGACTGGTGGGAGATGTGGTGGTAGGGAGCTGTTTTGGGCAGAGTGACTATGACATGGTAGAGTTCTCTATTCTTGGTGAAGTCACGAGTGGCATCAGTAAAACTGCTACTTTGGACTTCCGAAGGGCAGACTTTGAATTGTTCGGGACACTGTTGGGAAGGGTCCCTTGGGAGTAAGTCCTGAAGGGCAAAGGGGTCCAGAAAGGCTGGACGCTCCTCAGGAAGGAAATCTTAAAGGCACAGGAGCAGAGTGTCCTTGTGTGCCGTAGGATGGGCTGGTGGGGAAGAAGACCAGTGTGGCTGAACAGGAAACTTCTGTTGAGTAGCTGGGAGAAAAAGAAGGGGCAGGCTACTGAATACAAGGAAGTTGCCCACATATGCAGAGAAAAAAATCAGGAAGGCCAAAGCCCAGCACAGGCTCAACCTGGCTACTATGGTAAAGGATAAAGAAAATATTTTTATAAATATATTACTGGCAAGAAGAGGGCCAAAGAGAATCTCCATTCTTTACTGGATGCAGGGAGGAACTACTGGGGATAAGGAAAAAGCTGAAGTTCTTAATGCCATGTTTACATCTGTCTTTACCAGTCAGACCACTTATCCTCAGGGCATTCAGCCTCCCGACCTTGATGAGGATGGTGGGATGAGGGAAAGCCTGTTGACGCAGTCTACCTAGACTTCATCAAGGCCTTTGACATGGTCTCCCACAGTATCCTCCTGAAGAAGCTGGCAGCCCATAGCTTGGACAGGTACACATTTTGCCGGTTTAAAAACTGGCTGTTCTGCTGGGCCAAGAGAGTAGCGGTGAACGGAGTGAAATCCAGCTGGTGTCTGGTCACCAGTGGTGTTCCCCAAGGGTCGGTGTTGGTGCCCATCCTCTTTAATATCTTTATTGATGACTTGGATGAGGGAATTGAGTGCAGCCTCAGTAAGTTTGCAGATGACACCAAGCTGGGGGGAAGTGTTCATAGAATCATAGAACCATAGAATATCCTGAGTTGGAAGGGACCCATAAGGTTCATCAAGTCCAACTCCTGGCACCACACAGGTCTACCCAAAAATTCAGACCATATGACTAAGAGCACAGTCCAAACGCTTCTTAAACTCCAACAGGCTTGGTGCAGTGACTGCTTCCCTGGGAAGCCTGTTCCAGAGACTGAAGTGCAAAACAGAGCTTTGCTGACAACATATGCTACAGATGTCTATTAATGCAACAGAGGCTTTTACTGCCTCTTGGCTCCACTAATGTAGGTCTAGGAAGACAATTCCCTTCATGCCTTGCTTTGATGGCATGTGATTTTTAGGGAATGAAAAGAAAGAAAAGTCAATGCTCTAGGATGCTTTTTAGAACTTCAGAAAAATGCATATAAAGTACTCTTTTAAAGAAAAATTGGTGAGATTATGACCGCTCAGAAGTAAAGAAATACCAACATTAATGTTACCAGAGTAATTTCAATTTAGCTCACTCAAGCATTGTTATTAAATGATCATACATTTATTTTCACCTGACCTTGGTCTCATTCAGTATAAAGAAAAGGCATAATGTGGGCATATTTCTCAACTTGCTGGGTAATGGAGGGGATGGTGGTCAGATCTCTATTTCACCTGCTGCAGGAGTTTTCATCTGTCACCAAATGGGGCACTTGGCTAGCAGAAGACTAAAGACAGCTCTAGCTATGAAAGCAGTGCTTTGGAAGAATCTATATTTCCAATATCTCCTGTCACTGCTGCAGTGTCTTTGTCATTCCAGACAAGTTACAAACCAAAGTTTTCATTGGCAGTCACTAATTGTGTATTGCTATTTTATGGCAACTGTACTGAATAAACTGCAAAGAGATGAGCACTCACAGTTGTAAGTGAGGTTAATGTCAGTCCTCTCAATATATTAAATTACAGAAAATGCTAACTATGTTGAAAAGAAAAATGAAAAAATAAATAAAATAAAATAAAATAAAATAAAATAAAATAAAATAAAATAAAATAAAATAAAATAAAATAAAATAAAATAAAATAAAATAAAATAAAATAAAAACTAGCTAGATAGCTTTAAACTGGATACCCAAACGCAGTGTACATTTTACAACAGGTTTCCCATTCCTCCATTGGACCTCATAAAGCATGATTGCTATTATTTCCAAATGAGGAAGTCAGAAGGGAAACCTGTACACCCACTCCCTTTAGGTTATTTTGAAATGATCAACATATAAATGGATTACCTGGTGGCGTATGAAATTTTTGTTGTGGCTGTCTCAAAAGGCAAGTATTTAATAATACACACACAAAAATGAGAGGGATGGGCCCAAACTGATATCTGCAGTGTCCTTGTCTGTAAAGCCAAAATCTGTCCAGATCTGTCTTCCCTCTAGTAAGCCAACGTGTTTTTGTTTGTTTGTTTGTTGTGTTTTGTTTTTTTTTTTCAAAAAGCTTTGAAATCATTTGTTCCTCTGGGCTCAAGCCTGAGAAACATTAAACATACCCAGATGTAGAATAGCATGTAATTCAAAGTCTACATTTCACTTTGCATCCTTAACATGAAATACGTACCCTGAAAGAATTTTCTTTTTCTTCTAGATATTGCATAAGTATTTATTCTTGAAATATATAGACCAAATGAAAACCACCCTGCTACCAACAGCTTTTTGTGGACAGGGAAGGAACTAGAAATGTGGCAGAGGTCTACTAGTACGGAGTGCATTGCTCTGTCTGAATATATTGGCACATCATAAAGTTTTCTGCCAATTAATTCAGCCAACAAGCAGGATTTTTTTAAAGCTATCTCCTAATGTCTTCATTTCTTCAATCAGTTTTCCTGTTAGGAAGAGGCAGCAAAAATTTTGTATCATATGCATCAATCTGAACTTTACCACTTTAGTTTTATTAAGTCAATAATATATTCAATATATAGTCAATAATATATTCATTAAGTCAAATATATTACTGTTAGAATTCTTTTATATTTTTTAGTAATGTCTGAGCTGCAAACTTACAATAATGTTAATACTAGAGAGGAAACATGTTCAGGCATTCTATAGTTAATACTGCAGTGCTGGAACTGCCCAATACATCAACATAACTTTCAGAATAGAAACTAAAAATAGTAACAATATTGGGAGGGGAGGGGAGAATACTCATCTGCCTTGTTTCAGTATATTGGGTGTTTGATACGTGAATCAAATGCCCACATACAGCTCTGCACAGGCAAGCCCTACCTGGTCAAGCTAGAGAAATCACTATTTTTCACTGATAACTTCATTATAGATTTCATTGTGGCACAGTAATTTTCATACAGTGATTTGCCTATCAGTACTCATGGTATATCTCTTTGACAAAGTGGCTTTGTTTTTGTTTGTTTGTTTGTTTTTTGTTCTGTTTCGTTTTGTTTTACAGAAAGCTCTCTCTAGCTTTAAGGATAAATGTTGGTGCAGCCCTTCAATTAAACAAAGGTATAATTCTTCATTATTTTTCTTCCCCTTGAACTTTGGAAACAGTAGACCATAGCCCAGCCCACATTTTCTCTTAAGTGCCTTTCTGAAATTCAAGAGACATTCTTTTGTACTCATTACATTATTGCCTGTAGTTAAATATCTAGGCAGAGCTGTAGGAAGAGGAGGTAAGAAAGTTTCCCAAAGGGGGACAACTATATCTGTGAAACCTTAACACAGCTGTTTCCACAGAGGATAAAAAGATAAACACAACATAAATGAAAGGAGAAAGAATGGTTATACCCTGATATGTTTACAACCCCACCTACAAGAGGAGAGGAAATTATGCCGTAGGGATCAGAATACCTTGCTATGGCTTTGCTTAGATATTTATTGTGATTCAAGGTCGAATTTCTTCTATTGGTGCCTTAGAGTCCAAATATATGAATCTTCCAAGATATATTTAAATTATTTTCTGTTTCAGCAGGGTCCACTCATTGATTTTAATGACCTACTGTAGAAAGAGTGGTGGTTAAGGTGTTAACTGTCTGACACAGAGCTGAAAGAAAGTTCAGTATGGATTTATTATTACTGTGAATAAAATAGTATCGAAAAAGAATAATAAATTACTTTTTGCATATTTTATTACTATCAAAGAAATTGACAACATTAATACAAAATTACAACTCATTATTTGAAAGAACACTCAGATTTGCTCTGTACTTAATGTAGGAAGGATCCTTGTGGTGTTTTCTAGTATTTTGTCCTAAATAGTTTTAAAAATCTCATTAGAAATAGCTGAAACTCCACTGGAGATGGTAATGAAGTTTTATGGCTGAACTATATTTCATTGTTAAATAAAAAATAATAATGAAAAAACTTACTTTTCTGTTTTGAATGTCATCATCTTAATTGTTATTATGGTTTTAGTCCATCTTGATATTTCTATCTAGTATTTAACCTCATATATGAGAATATAGGTTATTTTTATATCTTATTTTTTGTCATCGTTTATCCAACATACTTCAGAAAATTAGGCTAAGATCGTCAAACACTGCAGGGGCCTTAAGCACCATTAAAACTCTTCCTGAATCCATTTTTAAACCCACAGTACTCCTTTGAGAATTTCAGTGTTAATTATTATCTATTTTAGTGACTTGACTAATTTTCCTACACTTCTTTGTGTTCTCTGTAATGTCTCAATACATATAATGTTCAACACTAAGCAAGATTTTCCAGATATATTTCCAGAATTTCTGATATTGCCACCTATCTCTTCCCTCCATGCCATCAGGCTTTTCCATACACTTTAGAGCTTCATGACACTTTGGACTTTTAATTTCCATTAAATTGAAATTTGCTGCTAAATAACTCATATGACTGATCAAGTCAACTGTCATATAACTACTGTCTTTCCCCATGACGGTCTTCAAAGTTGATTAAAAAAGGGACCTGATCATCACATAGTGTCTAATTTACTATTGAGCTGGGATGAGTTGCGCTAAATGAAGATCTGGTGCTAGAAGACAAGCTGAATTTTTCATCTTCACATTTGTTTTTATTACCTTCTGAAGCATATGCAGGAACAAAAGTATATATTAGTCAAGCTGTATATATTGATCTAAAATATATATATTTTCTAAAGACATTGGTTATCAGTTTCATAATTAAAGAAACACATTAAAAAAAAAATTAGAACACATTAGACTATGTTCTTGACTTCCTGATTAAATAAGTTAAAATGTTGTGCCGTCATTTGCTCAGCTGAATCTTCTGGAAAACCTGTCAACAGGCTACCATACAGCACCTGGAAAGATAAAAAATATATAAACCATATAATTTGAAAAAGTCCTATTCACAAATGGTGCTGTACCTTTTGAAAAGGATAAAAGCAGCATAAAAAGGAATAAAAATATTATATATGTGTAATGCAGAATCTACATGTGACACTGAGTATTTTCAAGGAGTTATACTTCATTGTAATTTCACTACCGATAACATGTATCTGCGAATAGCTTTTAAAAATTTGTAGAAAAAAATTCTAGTTGCATTTCAGACCATGTACAACAAGTCACTGTGAGTGGGGCTTGTATGATCATAGGAATGTCTTAACAGTTTTCAAAACAGTCCAGATTATATTTTGAATAAGCAGGGGAGGTAGAACTGGGTGGAAGAGTCTGGATTTTATAACTCTCTGTTGAGACTGTCCCCTGTTCTCAAGGATGGAGAACCATCAGAGTTTTTAACTAGGATGAACTTCAGACCATCTGAATTCATCCCCTGGCAGATATTGCAGTATGGCACAGGAGGGAAAGTGTTATCAACAGAATTACAAAAAGATAGGAATATTTGTTTGTAGTTTTCACTTAACCCAATCCTAAAGAAAGGAAGAAAGAAAGACCGAATTCTAAAAGACATGAAAGACTTCCAGAGAAGTGCTAACTCCTTTCACTACACCTACACTTACACCTCCTTTCACTTCTCAACTTTAAAAAGAAAAGAAAAACAAACAAAAGAACAAACAAACAAATCCTGCATTTTTCAGGTGTGTCTCTTTCTAAGGGAGGTACAAAGGACAGGAGTTGAAACAGTATATATTACCTGACAAAAACAAGCTGAAAACCCCACTATGAATTTTAGTTCTCAATATTAAACCTCCTGTGTTTAATCTTGGTATACTGCAAAGGCACAAGCTCCTCCTACCACTCACAATAAATGAATGTCCAGCTCTAAATCTCACCCCAATTTCTGCTGCACCAGAAGTAGTGGGAGAAGTTTTGAATAATCATGATGATAAAACAATACTTGGTCATAATGACCCGATATAACCATGGTAGATTAACACTGAAATACTGGAAATGGCTCTCTAGTTCAGAGAAACTCCATTTCCCATTTAATAGCTTACCAATTACTTCAAGCCAGCAGGGACAGAAGGAGAACTAAAGATAGAGATTCCTTTTTTTTTTTTTTTTTTTTTTTTTTTAACGTAAAGTACATTATAAGATCACACAATCAATAATACTCAGCTCCCTGAGCAGGATCCAATGGATGTGCATTAAAATTTAAAGAGGGCAGTGAAGGAGCACACTTACAAAGATCAAGTCATCCCCATGGCCTTAAACACTCTGACCAAAGAGCATAAGGGTAAGTGAGGAAAATCCATTAGAAAATGTGTTGAATGAGTGATGATAGAGAGGTGATAAAGACTCCAAGAACATCAGGCACAAAGATTGACCCTTCCCAGGCACCCGAAGGAGAGAAAATGGAAAGCATCCAGAATTAGATAAGAACATCTGTGGTTGAACCCAAAAGAAAACAAGGCAGGGATTTTTAGAGCTGCTCTGAAAGATATAAATGACTTATTCCCATTCAGTTTAATTAGGCGGCTGACTCCCTCACTGCTGCTTGAAAATCCCAGCCTCTGAACGTATTCACTGCTGATTGCTTCCATCCCTGAAGTGTTGGCAGTTGATTAGAAGGTTTTCCAGGAGTATTTTTTGTTAAGTATCAGTGAATTATATAACAATTACAGCTAATAAATGTCCAAGTTAAAAAAGCCAGAATGTGTGAGACACAAGACAGTTTCTAAAATAGGGTGTGTCCCCTCAAGGAAGTGAACTGCACCCTCATCACTGTGATTTTAGCTTACAGGTGCTTCAGGATGTTTCAAGATTTCCTTGAAATTAAATATTCATATTCATGATATTTCTCTACAAAATAACCAATATAGGTTAAATTCAAAGGGAGAACACGAAGTCTGTCTCCACATTAACTGCAAGGAGCCAGTCACAGGCCAGATACTTGCCATGCAAGTCTTCACCAGGAAGAAGCCATCTTCAGACAGGGCTGCAAAACTATTCTTTTCATCCTAAAAAAAGATAACAAAAAATGAAAACGAAGTCATCAGTTCAGGAGCCCCTGGACAGCTGTAGCATCTTCACAACAATGCAACATGCTTCTCTTAGGGAACAGGCCATGGCACTCCTTTATCCGGACTAATTTTGTGATTAGCATGCCTTCTAACCTGTCATTTAGGGAAAGAGGTGTTTAGGACTGAGAAGGAAATAGCTGTGAGTACCTTTCTTTCCACCAAACAAGATCAGAGCAGGAAGTGGAGAAACCCAGCTTTTCAAAGAGGCTTTCCTTTCAAGTTGGGAGCATGCTGATCCAATCCCCCTGTAACTGGGGGGGGAAGCGTATAGTAGGAAATTCAGCCATCACACTCTGCAAATGCTCATCTTTTCCCACTGACTGCTGAAGACCTCCAAAGCACAAAGGCTTGTATATGAAGCATTTATCTTGAGTGTCTAAAATTAAGCTAGAGTTCACTCAGATTCATTCACCCTTTCTCAGTCTTCATGCTATTCTTTCACTGGTGGCTGTCTGCTAAAAATACAATGGTAGTCTACTTCAGTGTATTAACTATGTCAGCTGTCACTCTGTTGTGAGCTTCACCATTTTGAGGTTCACATTGCTCTCTGACTAGCTTCTTTTAAGTGTATTCACTCAATGCTGAGGACTTCCCTTTCTCTATCCACCTCCCTCATCCATTTTGTTTATTAAAATGTTATTAAGTGGCAGGAATCAAGAACAAACTAGGATACAAAAGCTTTGGTTTGTATTCTGCTTGGAACCTGTCTCACGTAAATAAACCTGGTCCCATTCTGAAATTGTAGTTTGGAAAGCTGAGGTAAATTTCCTATTCTCTTAGCAAGTACACCATTGTCAGTAATGGATAAGTAAATACTAATGCTTTACTTAGCATCCCTCTACCTCAGCATGACAGGTGGTGAGCAACAGTAGAAATTGCATCTTTTGCAACAACAACATACTCAAAGTATAATTGCATTGTAAGAAAAATATATAAAATAAATAAATAAAAATAAAAATCAAACCTTACAAAAAGAAAACCAAATAATTTCTAGAGCACTTCAGGGTCTTTGAAGGAGCTACCAAGGAAACGGCAAGAAATTACATGACAAAAATTTGAGCTCTGATATCAGACAATCCATTTTTTTTATTACTTAAACCCTTCCCAACTCCTTGATCTCATCATGGTTTTGTTCAACAACATGTCCTGAGATAACAAAGCAGTCTCTGGGAATTAACTTCTTCCAGCTGAACCACTCAGAGCTGGTGTTCAGCCCTTTTCTTCAGCTTCAGGATGACATCTCCGTGGCCAGCTACTGACAATATCAGAATGCTGAATTTTCTAAAAAAAAAACCTATGGATAACAGTTTCATCTTATAATTAAAGCAATTCTCCAATTGTCATTTGCATAGAGCTAAATTTGAACACTAACAAAACAAAACACCTCTCATTGGTCCCAGGATGCTCTGTAACAAAGGCAAAGATAACTCCTCTTAAGATAAGTTAAACTCAGAAAATCTGAATGCAAAAACACACAAAATATCATAGAACAGCTTGGCTTGGAAGGAATCTTAAAGGTCACCTGATTCCAACCCCCCTGCCATGGGCAGGGACACCTCCCACTAGACCAGGTTGCTCAAAGCCCCATCCATCCTGGCCTTGAACACTTCCAGGGATGGGGCATTCACAGCTTCTCTGGGCAACCCGGTGCAGTGCCTCACTGCCCACACAGTGAAGAATTTCTTCTCAATATCTCATCTAAATCCACCCTCTTTCAGTTTAAAGCTGTTACCCCTTGTCCTACCACTACATGCCCTTGTAGAGTCCTCCTCCAGCTTTTGTGTAGGCCCCCTTTAGGTACTGCAAGGCTGCTGTGATGTCTCCCCGGAGCCTTCTCTTCTGCAGGCTGAACAACCCCTACACCCTCAGCCTGTCTTTGCATCAAAGATGCTCCAGCCCAATGATCGTCCTTGTGGCCCTCCTCTGGACCCATTCTAACAGGTCCATGTCCTTCTTGTGCTGGGAGCCCTAGAGGTGCATGCAGAACTCCAGGTGGGGTTTCATGAGAGCAGAGTAGAGAGGGAGAATTACCTCCTTCGACCTGCTGGCCACCCTTTTATTGATGCAGCCCAGGATACAGTTGGCTTTCTGGGTTTCAAGTACACATTGCCAGCTCATGCTGAGCTTCTCATCAACCAACACACCCAGGTTCTTCTTCTCAGTGTTGCTCTCAATCTATTGTCTGTCCAGCCTGTATTTGTGCTTGGCATTGCCCTTACCCAGGTGCAGAAACTTCCATTTGGCCTTGTTGAACTTCATAAGGTTTGCATGGGCCCACCTCTCAAGCCTGTTGATGTCCCTCTGGATGGCATCCCTTCCCTCCAGCATGTCAACTGCACTACACAGCTTGGTGACATTGGCAGACTTTCTGACTGTGCGCTCAATCTCACTGTCCATGTCACCAACAAAGACTTTAGATAGTGCTAGTTCAAATACTGACTCCTGGAGAACAACACCTCTCTGGTCACTGTCCTCCATCTGGACATTGATTTCTTGACTGCAACACTTTGAGTGCAACCATCCAGCCAATTTCTTGCCCAGTGAATGGTCTGTCCATAAAATCCATGCCTCTCCAATTTACAGACATGGATATCATATAGGACAGTATCAAATGCTTTGCATGTGTCCAGGTAGACGACGTCAGTTGCTCTTCCCCTCTGTGTCCATGTCCTAACCCTGTTGTAGAAGGTCACCAGATTTGTCAGATTTGTCACCAGATTTGTCATGATATGCCCTTAGTGAAGCTGTGTTGGCTGTCAACAATCACCTCCTTATTTTCCACATGCTTTAGCAGAGTTTCCAGGAGGATCTGTTCCATGATCTTGCCAGGCACAGAGCTGAGACTGACTGTCCTGCAGTTCCCCAGGTCTTATTTTTTTCCCTATTTAAAAATGGGGGTTATATTATCCTTCTTCCTGTCAGTGGGAATTTCACCAGACTTCCACAACTTCCCAAATAGGATGGATAATGGCTCAGCAACTACACTGTCCAGTTCCCTCAGAACCTGTGGATATATCTCATCAGGTCCAAAGGACTCATGTGTCTTCAGGTTCCTTATCCGGTCTTGAACCTTATCCTCCCCTACAGTGGGTGGCCCTTCATTCTCCCAGTCCCTGTCTTTGCTTTCTGTGATCTAGGTGGCTAGGGCACTTTTCAGTGAAGAATGAAGCAAAAAAGTCATTGAGTACAACATTCTTCTCCATACACCAGGTAACCAGGTCTCTGTTTCCTTCCAGAGACTACCCACATTTTCTCTAGTCTTCCTTTTATCACTGACATACCTTTAGAAACTTTTATCATTGCCCTTCATGGCCTTGGCCAGATTTAATTCTATCAGGGCTTTTGCTTTCATAACCTGATCTTTGGCTGTTTGGATGATTTCTCTGTATTCCTCCCAGGCTACCTGTCCTTGCTTCCACCTTCTGTATGCTTCCTTTCTGTGTTTGAGTTTTTTTCCAGGAGATCTTTGCTCATCCAGAGGCAACCTGCTGTTTTTGTCT
This sequence comes from Anser cygnoides, assembly GCF_040182565.1. NCBI lineage: Eukaryota > Metazoa > Chordata > Aves > Anseriformes > Anatidae > Anser > Anser cygnoides. Next base: position 44,886,769 of record NC_089912.1, read on the forward strand.
GACTGACCTCCTCTTTGGGATGCATCACTCCTCAATTTGGAGGAGGTGATCCTTGGATATTAACCAGCGTTCTTGGGCCCCTCTTCTCTCCAGGACTTTGTCCCATGGTGCTTTACCAAGCAGATCCCTCAAGAGGCCAAAGTCTGCTCTGTTGAAATCCAGGATACTGAGCTTGCTGTGCTCCCTCCTCTCCTCCCTCAGGATCCTAAACTGCACAATTTCATGGTCTCTGCAGCCAAGGCTACCCTTGAGCATCTCATTCCTCACCAGGCCCTCTTTGTTGGTGAGAACGAGGTCCGGCATAGCACCTCTCCTTGATGGCACCATCCCAAAAGACAGCTGAATATGATAGTGTAGAAGTTACCTATACCCCTTACAATTAAAGATAAAAATAATTATGAAGAAATTAAAGCTTTAAACTAGGATTCAGTAGATTCCTGCTCAGCTGCCATTTTTGTGTCACTTTCTCTAAGCCTTGTCTGCCATTTTTCTTTTTGAAGAAGGAAAGAAACAGTTTCTTTTCTCATCATTCATCTGTCATATCTATTTAGTTTGTAGGGTTTTGAGAACAGGGATTCTGTACATAGAGTAGGACAGTGATATTGTAAAGTCTTTTGTCACAGCTCTGCTGTATAAATATTTAGTCCATTTGCACTAGCTTAAACTGAATTGGTAATTTTTATTTTTCTTAGACATATCACAGAATTTGCAGTTGTCAGAATATGGAGTTTCTCACTCTGCCAGTGTTTACAGACTAAGTGTGTGCATGTGTGTGTATTTTCCATGTTAAAGTTGGAGAATCAAATAGTCGAAAGTGAGAAAATGCCAGAATTAAGGTTGCCTCATTTCTCATCCCATATTCATTTGCATGACAGTATTTATGTGATCCTCACGTAGTTTTCTAAACTCCAGTAATGTTACTTTTTAATAAAATGCTGCTAGTTTTAAATCACATGGAGGGAGTAAAAATAGTCCTGTTGAAATAAAAGCAGAGAGAGAAAAAGTAAACCTGAGAGAAGGAACAGATTTCTAGTGCTTGAATGCTCACAGGTCTCCTCTGGGACATGGAAAGCAGGGTAAGAAGTGTCAAGAAAGTATATAGGCAACATCAGACCTGTCTGTAATAAATAGGACATAACAACAGAGATATGTGTAATAGAAGAAGGAAGTGGGTTGTTGGCAGACACGTTGCCTCCAGCCATCATCTGCTCCTGCCGGACAGCTGCATCCTTCTATGGCTACACCACATTTAGTGTTGCCTAACAAATAAGCTGGTGACCACCCTTAAGCAGGTCAGCCTCTATGGGTTTATCACTCTCCAACTTGGCTTGTGACAAGAAATTCTCTGCTGAGCCCCAGAATTCATTTAATCAAAAACTTCACTCAGGTGAATGTGTTTCCATAAAGAGTTACAATTTTGAGAAACTGATATTTTCTGATAAAGCAAATAAATAAGCAAAAAGTTTTTGGAAAAAGAAAAAAGAAATTCCCATGTGGCTCCTTTTTTTTCTCTTTCTTTTTTTTTTTTTTTTTCTTCACAGAGCATATTTCTGCTCAATGTATAGATAGAGGAGGGCTCACAGAGTAAGCAGCTATTCACGATTTTGCTTTATCTTCATTCTGCAGTGTGCGGTCCGAAGCTTTGTTTATTTTCTACTATTCAAACTTTACTCTGAAGCCAGACTCATTAATTTCTTCATGTGCTTTTTATATTGTCCATGAAAGTGTTTGACAAACAGGAATTTGTTTTTCCTTCATTGTGCTGACAGAGCTGAGACAGAGGGATTAAGGTCAGAAGTGGTACTCGATCTGATAGCCTGAAAACCTGGTCCTGTAGGCCACTTGCCATTAAGTGTGACTTTGTGCTTGCAGATCCATTCCTCTTGGTTGCAGGTGGGGCACTCAGGCTGTCAGGACCTCCCAGTGCAGACCACCATTTGGGCACACAGCGGAAAAAAAAAAAAAAAAAAAGGCACAACAAAGGATGATCCATGGAAAATACACAGTAAACAGTTGCTCATTATCTCAGGTAGCATGAGGCATTTCTCCATTCTTCTTCCTTGCATGGCACTCATTCCTTCACAAGAGCAACCCACATACAGTGGTACACGAAGCCTTATCGTGATGAATGTTGCCAGAGGATTTTTGAAGACTACAGCTAGCATATTTCCATCTAATCTCTTCTGACCTTTGAAGTGAAGTTGGGTGAAGGCCTTACAACTTGACCAACTTTGGCTTTTTTTCATGAGAAAGGTGCAAACCACTTTTATTTTGTTTAAGTTAAAAGTTTTTTCCTTTATGCGCTAAAGGTTCTCAGTGAAGCAGCTACAGAAATCCCAATTTTTAGCACTTGAAAAAGAATATATTGTTGGTTTTTTTTTTTTTTCCAAAGCAGCAAAGTTATTTTTCCTAGAAAATTCTGAAAACAAATGTTTTTATTTGGGTCCACTTAACATATGGAAAGTATGAACTAAAGTAGCCAAAGTTTAGCAAAGTTTTAAATCAATGTTTATAGGGTGTTGAAATGGGAAGTACCATGGACTTATTAGCTATGCCTATAACAAAGAGGACTTGAGAGTAGAAGTATGTGGGGCAGAAGGGAAGAGGACTGTCACCCAAACATCATTGATTTGTTACATCTATTCCTTTTGTGTACACCTATTAAGCAGCTGCACTCCTGTGCTACTGCTGTGATGTGCTTACAGAGTGGTACCAGCTAATCATAATTACACAATGTCATTTCCCCCACTTCTCTCACCTTGCTGAGGCTCTAAGCACAGAGAGCACTCTCTTTGCCAGCCACAGAGAACCCAAAAATCAGATCTTCACCTGTCTTTTGTATCTGGCATCTAGGACACTTAACGGGTCTCCTCTGTGCACCTGTAATTACACTTTCTGTGTCAACAACACGTCTTTCAGGCATAGAAGGATGAATGCGTAGGTAGAAGACACATTGGCTTCCCTACCTTTTAACACTAACTATCTTGCTAAATTGTTTCTGCAATTTTGATTTATCACAACAGTTGTATGCCTTGCAAGATATCAAACTTATCTCTCTTATAGATAAGAGTAACATAGATGTTAAGACCCTCTTGACTGCATTTATAATGTTGAATAGTTTCTCCTTTTGAGACATGGATAACCTTTTCTGCTTCCTGTTATTTCTTCTCCCCATCGCCCCCCCCCCCCCACCCCTTATCCTTTAAATGGAAACACAAGTCTGCCATTTAATAAAACCCCAATAATGATCCTGCTTTAAAGGACAAGGGCTAATCACTTGCTGCTTAACATTCCAGCCACATGACAGTGGAGGAGAATAAATCAGTTAAACAGCAAGATGCAGCACAACTAATTTTCATGTAAAAGGGGGTGATTGCCTTTTTTTTTTTTTAACCATTGTGATTTTTTTTAAGCTGTTAAAGCCCAAACATTCTCGTCTATCAGTTTATGAATTATTAATAAAAAAGAGAGAAAAGAGGCTTTCTTTTTCTAAATATCATCTGCTAAACCACCACAGACTGAAGTACCTCACACTGATTCCTGATTTACATAGTCCCAGTTGGAAGTTAATGAAGACTGCTGAGCCACCTTTCAACATGCAGATAAACCTTCATGTATTTAAAAGCAGGGAATATGTGCTTGTTGCTGGCAAATTATTCATCTAAGATCTGAAGTTTCTGACACCGCCTGCGTCAGATAAACTGTCACCCAAATTGCAAACTAATTAGTGATTCAAACATTTTCGAGCTGATTGATGACAGAATAATTTACGCTTGTTTCTCAGTTTCCAGCTGGCATAGGCTGCTGACTGGAGCCCTAATTAACGCTAGTACATCAGTCATGTTCTGCCAAGGCAGCACATACAATTAAAAGGCAGTTTAAATGGAATATCACATTAAAAAGGCTGGTAGATGCAAATGTGAGGAAACAGCACTTTAGGATAAAATGACAACAGAACCCCACAAACCAAAACAGAATGGAACAGGGATTTTTTTATTTTTTTTTTAATCGAGAAGTAAATTGTACTCTACATAGGCTATTTAACAAAATAAAACAAGTGTGGAGGCAAAAAAAAAAAAAGCATGCTAAATTCTTCATTATTATTATTATTCTAAGGAGTTTTAACTCAATGTTTTTTATATGCTTTTATGTTTTTAATATTTGTTAGACAATTGGTGCACAGTTGTATTCTGGATTTCATCTGTTTAAAAAATGGAATAGAGTACATCAGTGATAGCACGAAGTTATTTACAGTGATAGCAAAGGGCAAAACAGAAATAAAAATATGTGTATTTTTGAGAAGTGTTTACTGCAGCAGCCTTCAAAAACAGTTTTAAATAACAAAAGATCTAAGTTAAAAATCACTGAAATCAAGGGGAAACTGGCCATGGGGTGTACAAGAGAGTCCTGCAAATATTCATATAACCCCAATTCCTACTTTCAGAAGAAACTGCAAAATTTTGAAAACAGTACCATACCATATGGTAAATGTACAAATGTTTCCAGCGGCAATCCCCTGATCAAGTCAGAAAATACTTAGGGAAAGTATAGTTATTGTATGGGTTTTGTAAATGACTGCTGTTGCAGTGGGTATAAACACAACCTATGGCCTGATTCTTTATGAAACACATATTGCAACCTGCAACTATGGAAAGCCAATCCTCTGTGGCTTTGCTGCCAAGCGGATCTTTTATTTTATTAGGCCTATTTTATTATATCCACATTAGAACCACGATATCTGTATATCAGTTGCTCTCTCGCTATCAAGCAGCCAGGCAGGAGAAAATGCATTTTGTCACCTCAGTAATGAGAAATGAGGATAGTTGTAACCCATGTTCTCATTTACATTTGAACTACAAGAGTGCTGGCCGTTTGAAGCTGATGATCAAGCTAAGGACAGAACCAGTCCTCTTCCACAACTCACAAAAGGTGTTAAGCCTGCAGTGCCAGACCCCTGTTGCAATGTATGGTGCATATTTGATGACACTGGTTTATCTTACTCAATGTGACCTCTGCGGGGGGAAAAGTTTTCATGAATATAAACAGCCCTGGGGTTCGTACCTTGTCTGCTAAGGTGTTTTTGAGATTATCTATAGCACATGACAGATGAGCCCTTGACTCTTACAGCACTCAAGCACAGAACAAAGAGAAGTCACTGTAGTAACCGCAAACAGACCGCGAGACGGGAGATGTGCGAAAGCACACCAATTTGTTTCTAGGGGCACAGCAGACTGAAAGCTCACATCACTCAGTGCAGTCACACTTTGCTGTCAAATGCCATTTTGCAATGCCATATATTTGCACCTTTAAAAATTTTAGATAAGTAATAATTTACATTAGTATAGCAACGGGGGGTTCATATATCAGCTTTGACAGCTGAACTATTTTAAGGAGCCTTACAAATCAGTGAATTGGAGGCAAGGGGTGAAGCTCACCTTAGGCATAAATAAACCCAGGTTTTCTGACTTTGCAAGCATAGGGATAGATTTTTGCTGGGGCGGGGTCATGGCAAAGGCTGTGTGTTGCTTACCCACTGGTAGCCATGTGGCAAGAGCCAGCAGAAAACCTGGGCTGAGGTTTTGGATGCCACACCACCAAGTGTTTGTGGGCTTGGTTGCCATGCCTGGCACTGAGATGCCCTGTGAGTGTCCAGGGACAGCCAAAACCCACTGGGCACAACAGGATGGGTCTCCAGCAGCTGGCAGAAGCTACAGGAGGGGAACTATCTCAAAAAGGCACCTCAGAGTCAGGCAACAGCTGAGCAACAGTTGTCAGGACTGTAATGCAGGGCATAGGGATGTAAATTTTTACACCCACACCTGCACTCCAATGTCCCCCTTTCTAATGTGATTTTCACAGCTTCTTACACAATAAAAAATATATTCTACTCAGCTGTAGAATATGGTTTGGGACAATGGGATTACCTTTCACTTTCTAAAAAAGTTGTCAAAAGCATCAATCTATCAGCAAAGGTACCAGTAAGAAAGACAAACATGAAAGGGTTTTATTATTGAAATCTCACCTTAAGGAAATTGGGAAAATTAACAACAGTTTGTGCTTTCACTAAGAAAGCATATCCTGCATAGCTGAGGGCACACTTTGTCTTTTTCTCACAAGGTCTTTCTTACGAATATTGACTGAAGCACCCTATACATATAGGGCAACTCCCACAGAGTCAGAGCTTGTGGCTTAAAGGAGTGAAGAATTTTTCTGTTACTTTTTTCTCCTCTTGCTTCCGTGCCATTGCTGATCAAGGCGGTGGCTTTATGTCTCTCCAGAGAGCAGCAGTTCCATAAGAGGAGGAATTCTGAATTCCCTATGGAAACTCAAATTTCTAATGCACAATGTAAATACAGCAAGTGTTAGCCAGTTTGTGTTTATAACATATTAACCGAGTGCAGTATCACCTCCCCAGTGGGGAACCCAGAAAAGCCTGAATGCTCAGACTCTTATAAGCTTTCTCTAAAGCTCTCTATCTAATGCTGAACACATGCAAATCTTTCCAATATGAAATATGTCTTCTTCCCTTTTAAACATTTTCCCCTCAGGTTTCCTAATGTGAAGGTTTGCTCTCTTTGATGAGAATAGAGCCTACACAATTAAACATGTTTATAGCAGAATTTGCTTCTGTAACCCAAGGGACAGGAAAGCATTCAGGAAAACAGGTTGGGAGGGCTATTTAAGAGGTGGTTTTGTTTTTGTTTTTAAAGCGATTTTTTAATATTCTCTAAGTTTAGAAGAAAATTTTAGCCTATGCCAGCTGAGATTAAATAAAGGCAATACTACAGGAATGGAAATAAAGACTGTGTTGCAATGTCAAACTGTGCACCTTTGAGAACCAATTTCAGTTCATAATTTTGCCATAGACTTATGTGACCTTTGGGAAGTTACTTAATCCAACAGCACCTCATTAACCAATTTGGAAAAAAAAAAAAAAATGACATTTTCTTCTCTCTAAAAATCTTAGCTCTGCTTTTGAACTTGCAAAGTACTACTCATATGAACTGTTCCACTCAAGATGTGATCATCTGTATGTACTCTTTGGTGCTTAGCTTGTAAACTCTTCTGGATAGTCTCTGAAGATGTGAACACCTAGAGACAACCTTATTTGCAATTTTAGCTGCAGCTACAAAAATGGGAGATAACTAAAATTTCCCACAGTAAAAGCCTGGACCATTACAGTTTTTTCTTGAACACATATTTTCTGAGCACCCTTTCAAGATTTCTGAACATTTTTGAACATAATGAGTTTTATCCATAGGAGGTAAAGTAAAAAAATCATTTTACTTAGGCTCATCCACATTTTGTCTACAGATTTCCTTGCCCACAGGAAAACTGCACAAATGACACCTACTTCTGAAGAATGTAGAAGCATACTAGTGGGAAGCAAAACACAAATGGTTCTACTTTACTATGCATTGTCTAACAGGTTCTGTCGTGACCAACAAAGTCTGAATCATCTCCATTCCCATACAGTCTTAAGGGAGCACCTCAGTTTCATCATCGAGTTTTCCATTAGGCCTTATATCTTATTCCTTTAAACTCCCAAGAGACAAAGTATTTGCAAAGATCTATAAAATCCAGCCTACTCTCATGGCTTCAGTCCCCAGCCGTGTAGCAGGCATAGCATCCCAGAAGTGTTCAATTTTACACCAGGAGCACTTCAACAGGAAGGTGATGGGACAATGGCTGCTGGAAATGAGGAGTCACATAGGTGAAATCTAGCCCTGAAAAACCTGTCATGAGTAACGTGAGAGCAAGATGAGAGGAGAAGGAAAAGGAAATAAAGGTCAAAAAGAAACTATGACACTGGAAAAAAAAAATCAACATCAAACATACATTAAGGAGGGATTAAAGAAATAGCTGAGCTATCCTGGAACATATTAGTGAAAAAGCCAAGATATAGAAGTTAGTAGTAGCAGCAAGCCAGGCAGAAACACAAAGAGAGAGGTGTTGATTCTGAACTGGAAACAAGATTTGGGTATGAATCATCTTTGGGATCACTCTTTGGCTGACTTGGTCTCTTTTTTCCTTTAGGTTTTAAGGTTCATGCTTCACTGGTAAATTTCAAGATTATAATGCAATGTGTGGTTCACAAGTGAAAAGAAAATACTGTTAGACTGGTGGGGTTTCTTAAAGCAGGTGCTGTTGATGTGCTGAATCATCTCCTTAAGTGTCACTTATGGCGGTCTGAAGGTACAAAACTTGATTGCATTTCACCAGCACTTAATGCCAAGACAGAACAAGCTATGCCCAGACCCTGTAACAGAGAATCTGAGTGCTAAACAGGAACGAGCATTAGCAATCACAATAGAAGTAACAAGTAGCCTGGAGGCTTAATATAGATAATAGGAAGCTCAAAGAACAGCAGATATCCTTCCTTTGCGGGAACAAGGCTGTTTTTGCAAACTAACACTACTACCCAATCCATTCATTGAAACAGAATTATATTGGTTTTATGAAGGTGTAGCTGAGAAAAGAATTAGTCTTGTTGTCCACTTGGGAATAACATACAATATAGTTTTAATGGATAGAGACAAACGTAAAAAAGAAAGGAAAGAAAGGAAAGAAAGTGAGAGAGAGAAAGAAAGAGGGAAAGAGGGAAAGAGGGAAAGAGGGAAAGAGGGAAAGAGGGAAGGAAGGAAGGAAGGAAGGAAGGAAGGAAGGAAGGAAGGAAGGAAGGAAGGAAGGAAGGAAGGAAGGAAGGAAGGAAGGAAGGAAGGAAGGAAGGAAGGAAGGAAGGAAGGAAGGAAGGAAGGAAGGAAGGAAGGAAGGAAGGAAGGAAGGAAGGAAGGAAGGAAGGAAGGAAGGAAGGAAGGAAGGAAGGAAGGAAGGAAGGAAGGAAGGAAGGAAGGAAGGAAGGAAGGAAGGAAGGAAGGAAGGAAGGAAGGAAGGAAGGAAGGAAGGAAGGAAGGAAGGAAGGAAGGAAGGAAGGAAGGAAGGAAGGAAGGAAGGAAGGAAGTTTTTGTCATTGGTAACACCTACCTCCCTTATATGTTGCTAACATTTTTTCCCCATCAGTTTCTTCTGTAACTTGAAATTGTAGCTGGTGCAGAAAATGGAACTTCCCCCTCCTGCCCCATGTTTTGAGACCTGTTAGCTAGCTGTTGCAAAGCGCAGTTCTCTTTTCTTGATTCAGACCACAGAGCTGCAGATTTTACATACCAGGCATCATGTATATACCTAAGCTTTATAAATAGCTTTTCAATAGCATACCACATTTGAAAAGTCATAATATTAACTGAACTTATTCTCCATGGACAAATTCAGTGAAATTAAACTTCCATCTTTTTTCCCCACCTCAAGTCTTTTATTTCTATCATTGATGAGTTTCAGACAAACAACCTTACCTCTCTTTCAGCAAGGGAAACCCTAAAAACCAGGAGGGTTTTGGAACACTGTGTGCTTCATAACCAGAAATAATTTCTAAAGAATGTGAGTTTTCCATTCTAACAGAAAAGATTGCTGGCAGAAGAGAGCAACTGTACGTGGTTGCATAGTTACATGCACAAGTGATTTCATACCACACACACATACATATACACTACATGTACATACGTAGTAGTATACGGCCAGAACCTCATCTGCTATAAATAAGTGACTTCAATGGAATTGCACTGATTTACATTATTTGCAAATCTGGTCTCCTATAAGTGTCTGTATATATACTTACATTTCAAAGTGAGAAACATTCTGCACTCTAACAATTATAGAACTGTTGGGTGAAATCCCAGTCCAGAAATAGCCAGTTTCTTTTCAGTTGTGCCCAGTGACAGGAGAGGCAAGAGGCACAAACTGAAGCACAAGAGGTTCCAGCTCAATATAAGGGGGCACTTCTTTATGGAACAGGTTGCCCAGAGAGGTTGTGGAGTCTCCTTCTCTGGAGATATTCAAAACCCACCCGGAGGCCATCCTGTGCAATGTGCTCTAGGTGATCCTGCTCGGCAGGGGGGTTGGACTAGGTGATCTTCAGAGGTCCCTTCCAATCCCACTCTTTCTGTGACTGCGATAACAAGAATTTTGTTGTGGGTTTAATACATAATTTTATCAGCTCTACTTTTTTTCTGTAAATTACTTAATCTAAGAAAGTAGTTATACTACTGCAACACTTTAAAAACTTGGTGATAATTATTATGGAAATGGAGATGACCTAGTAGATGAAACAGTGATATTCTGTGCTAAAACTGGTCATGCTTTCTACATAAATACTCAGGAATTGAGAACTGTATCATTTCTCACACTTCATTGATAAAGTAGCCAGACAGAAGTGCAAACTACTTTTTTTTTTCTTTTCCCCAAACCTTTTAAACACAGATTGCCAGTGTTTTACAACAGCAACATATTCACTTTGACAGAAAATGATTATTTCAATTTGTTCCTACTAGTGGCCAGTCCGTTTCCCCCTGACCCTTCAAACAAGAATGAATAGTTTTTTCACCAGTGGATGAATATTATTCATCCCATTGGAACTGTGAAGAAAAAAAATAAAAAGAGAGAAAAACAACTTTTCCAAAAACAACTTTTCCAAATTCTAATGATAAGCAGTACATGTCTATTCAGCACAATCTTATACTCAGGTAAGTCAATCAGTCTTCATTCCACAGAACTAATTAGAGCTGAAAAAATCTGGGCAACTATTTTCAGCAAATGTTAAGTGAGACATTATAAAAAATACTACGTCTTTGTTGTTTACCTTTGTTGTTGCTCAGTTCAGAAACAAATGTAGGAATGTTTGCCTGTGGGAAAGTTGGAGGAAAACAGGGAATCAAATGAAAACTGGAGAATGTCCGTGGAAAAAGTATTGTGAATGTGTTTGAAGTAGAAGTCTGATTTTAAGTCTGTAGTTCAATTCATCCTCCAAACAAAGAAATTTATGTCTTTCTTACTCCCCCTCTACACTTCAGCAGCCCCCTTGTTGAGGGAGCAGCTCCCTTGTTTCTCTTGTTCAGCACCTCCCTTGCTCTTCTTTTACCAATCCCTACACTGTACTGGTAACACAATTTGCAAAGTAACCAGGTTGGGAGTCTTATCTAACTAAAACCATAATTGAACAGAGGGGGTACGAGACATACCTAGGTGGATCAGTTTCTCAGTGTGATTTGCTACATGCCTGTGAAGATTGTACAGCACAGAAACAGGGCACAAGGTGAACAAGGACTAGAGAGAAGGTTTAGTTTTGGGCTGCTGTTTGATGTGAATGCTGATTTAAACAAATAACAAGTAATGACTACTGAGTTGTTCTCATTCTATTCACAAAAATATATGTGGCTGAAATTCAATATAACTAATTTCACAACTAGCTAACTAACTAATCGCAGTTGAAAATTGAAATTCCATTTATAGAAATCTTGTTGAGATCAGGCTATTCACAGTAATAACCAAAATGTGATCTATGCATCTGAGGCAGAAACAGAGAAACCTCTTATGATTTGCAGAGAATATATTTTAAATGCTACTTTTTTCCTATAATGCATTGAGCTAGACCACCCAGATATTATACAAATGCTATCAGGAGGTCTGGTCATCTTCCCTCTGCTTGTAAGGTGCCTAGGGCACAGTAATCTGGCAGACTCAGTAGAAAGATCTCAGGACATTGGTGGTGTTCATCTTGTAGTGCTGTCAGACACTTTTGCTTTCATATGCAGGAGAAAGAGTACAATATGTGCTTGTAGCAAAGCTACTGATGCTCCAGATCCAGTGTATTAACTTCAAATGGACTGCTAACTTCAGGTTGTACCATCACTATCAGCAAGTACACATATCTGTTATTTTAATGACAACATGCACTGCAGGTCTGACAACCCTCAGCAAAGGAACAGGTTAGACTTCTGCTGATAGTGTTGTCTTGAGTTATCTGTCCAATACCTGGGGCAGTTTAGAAGAAAACAGTAATGTGAAAAAATACAGTCAAATTAAAAAAAAAAAAAGTTATTCACAGAAATGGCAAAAGGATAAATTTGTGATTTTCTCACTACCACTTATATATGATTATTTGTATGAGTAGTCCCATTGCAATGCAAGTTACTGCTTGGGTGTTTAATCACTCATGACGGAACAGGCACAAATCAAATAATTTCAAACTACAAGTGCTTTTAAGAGAAATCAGGATTTGCTCAAACAACTCTCAAATTCACAGAAATTCTCAAGTAAAACTCAGTGATTTTGTTTGTTAATTCGTTTGCTTTCTCCAAGTGCTGTCAATGTTATTTTCTCCTAGTTGTGGGAGTTATTTCACTTCAAATTTACATTGTTAATTTAGTTTTTATAAAATTCCTCTTTTTCCTCCTCCAGTTCATTAACATTTCCCCCAAGGTTTAGGACATTCTCGTTTTTATCTCATAAAATATGCCTTTTTGAAAAGCAAAACTGTGTATAATTCTTCTAATTGTGTTGCCATGTTTCATTAAAAAAAAAAAAGGTACAGGATATGTTTCTGGAAGAAACTATTCATTCTTGATTCTCAGTCAATCCATATCTTTGCAGAAAACTGGGGAACTTCTTTTCTGAAAAGCACATTTTATTCAAAGAGCTTCCATACTACTATCATTGATTATTTTAGATTCAACGGGTCAACTCCTCCCCCTAGCTTTCCCCCATCTCCAAGTCTCATCCAGCATGCTAGGTTAAAATAAATAAATAAATAAATAAATCAGAGCAAGCCTATAGAAGCTTGTTTCCCTTTTCCTAAATAAGATGCCACAGCAAAGTATTTGCAAAAGAGACATGAAAATATATTAGACATATTCTACTGAGTTTGGCCTGCTCAGTTATTTAAAACCAACTCAGAGTACAATGAAAATTTAGAAATTTCAGTCTAAAGCATGTTGTCAAAAATGAAGTTCACTACCACTGTTTGTCTGACACAATATAACTACTATGGTCTGAGTAAGTCCAATATTAAATTGACAGTGCTTCAAAGGTGAGAAACCATTCTTAAAATATAAAATTCTATGATAACTTGTCCACAGGCAGTTTCTTCTTTATGGCTGGCATAGACTCTGAAGCTTACAAGTTTTTCTCTTGTTCAAGACTTGTACTTGTATGCGTGCACATGCATTTTGGAAAGAGAGACTGGAAAAAGCCTCAGCTATTGGTTGTGACAGCAAGCCTCACACACTAATAAGCCCCCACACGTTACTTTTCTTCTGAATTTCATTCTGTTCTTCTGTTGATATCCATTCTTTTTTTCCCTCTTCTACATACCTTCCCATTTACCTCATTTTTATGGTAAACAGGCCTAATTTTTTCAGTCCCTTTTCATATGCTGTTTTCTTCAGGCTGATCACTTGGTTCTCTTTAGCAGCCTCTGAAGTCCTTCTCTTTGACAGGCCATTTCTGAGGTACAACGACCCACATTAGTTACTGCACCCCAGCAATTTGCATCCTGCCATTGTGGTATTTTCTACATTATTCTCCATCCCATTCTTCCCTTGCCAGAAAAGGTTGGTACCACCTACCCAAACGAGGCACTGTGACAGAATACTGCTGGTATAATGAAAAACACCATGACAGAACTAAGGATAAGACAGAAAATTATATTAAAACCACAGCCCATATGTCAAATATGAATATGCTAACTCCTAGCTGCAAGCAGTATAGACTGTTTTAGTCCAGCTGGCTGCAGGATCAACATCCAGGCATGGAGAGAAAAATCCCATCTCCAAATGCATCAATTGAATTGAAGTGATAACTATGGGTATGCTGAACCTAAGCCAAATCTGAGATACAAGAGCCTATGTCTTCTCTTTCTGCTGCTAGATTCTCATGACGTGACAGTTGATAGCAATGCAGTCAAGAAAATAGGAATTCAATGACTACAGATCGTCTTCTAAAAAGAAAAGAAAAGGGAAAAAAAAGAGAAAAAAAAAACCTTTCACCTGCAAAGTATGAATACACTGAAGTCACATTATACTTCAGGCTTTCCAAATCGAGAAATGCCAACATTATTGTCACTGACAGAGCCTGATTGAGGAGGAGAATTTTTGGCAGAGAACAAGATGTTGCCTCCTATTTCTACTGCTCAGAGCAGTGGCATCAATATTTCAAGAACCAATGTCCATCAAAAAAAAAAAAAAATCCGTTGTAAAATAAAAGCATTGATCTAGGAGTCTGTAAAGGTAGAAGTAAACAACGCAGCTATCAATAAAAGATTCTGACCTGAAACGTGTATTTAACCTGGAGGTAAATGATATTGTTTTTCCATTGTGTAAGGACAATACTAGAATGGTTAGCTTTTCCAGGAAGGTTCCAAGCTTTATTTCATGTTTGCATAGCACTTTGCTCAACGTGAGCACTTCTAAGCTGCAGAAATAACAGTGTATCTAGAGTACAGAGCAAATGCAGCATCTCACAGGGATCTCTTTATGTACTACAGTCGTCTCAGTCTCTCTTGAACTGCCTTCTTAAACCATTTCTCAAAAGGCACTGTTCTTTTTCTAGTGCAGTTGTCAACAGCCTTTACTTGGCACTTCCAAGATGTTGGGATTTCCAGAGCTGCATTCCCAGGAGATCCCTGCTCTTCACTATGCTGAACTGAGTTGAAGCCCAGCGTGCAGGAGCCAGATTCATAGGTATCCAAGCCTGGCTCAGTCACACTGTGGACAAATCAGCTCTCTTCTGGATATAGACAAACTGACAAAGGATAATCAACATCCTCAAAATCTTCTATCCACTCTAAAATTTCAAGTCTTCATTATCTCTGAAGTCCCTTGTTTGCATTCCCATTTCTATCCCAGCTGAGAGATCTAGGGTAAAAGTCAAGAAAACTCCTGCCTTCAAATCAGTTCAGAAGAAAAAATCTGTTCCTCGTTGGATCCAGCTGCTGCACCAGGACCAAGTCTGCTGCCGCCATTCCCACAGCCAGCTCTTTCACCATGTCAGGCCGGGGGAAAAGAGAGGTAGCGTTGGTGGTACTGGGGAAAGAGTGGATGTCAGCTTTTATGTTGAACAGGAGGTAGCATGAAACTCAGATGGCACTTAGCCCAAGTGAAGGTAACGGCAGAGGCATCACGGGGTACCTGGAGAGCTCTGGTTATTGCCCCAGTGGGAAGCAGCTTGTTCTGTTCACCATGAGGCACTGAGGCATAAGCAGTAAACATCAGACCAGTATTTCAGCCTCTTTGAGGGAACAGGGCAAAGCCCCTGAGACTGGAGGTTTGGCAGCTTTTTCTGAGCCAGCATGCCCAGATGATGCATTGACATTTGCCCGGCTGCTGGCCCAGCTCTAAAGCACTGCTGAATTTATCCAAAATGTAAATCTCCAAGCTGGACAAAAAGATGTCAGCTTCAAATATCTCACCAAGTCACAGGGATGGCAGCAAGCTTTCAGGTAATGTCTGACCTCTGGAGGGTGAGGGACATGGAGGACACGAACAGGTTTAGATAAAATAAGAGCATTGATAGAAAGAGGGGCAAAATGAAAAAGAATTAGGTAAAAACAGTGGGATAGAATGAGGAAGATGCTGAGTAAATGGGAAAAATAATGAAAAGTATGAGCAAGAAAAAACACTAGTAATAAGAAAGAGTGGCAAGGTCAGAAAGGAAGTGGATTTAAGTGATAGATGACAGCCTTTAGAGAGTGATGTAAAGCTTTATATGCTTACATTGTGAAATCACAGCATCTTCCTCAAAGCATACTGAAGAACACGAGTTACAACAGAGTTAAGAAAAAGGAAGAAAAAACATTAAGGTGAATTTGGAATTATTTTCTTCCAAATTCCTTCATCCATCCAGATGTTGCACTTAGTAAGTAGTTCCACAGCATAACTACTAATTATAATTGCATATGTTTTAATTGTAGTTTATAAAAATGTACTCTTTTTCATAGATGTATGTTCATTGTAATTATTATCATTAAAGATATCTGTTTGTCAGGTTTTCAGTTCACTTGCACAGTGGTGAAACACAGGTAAGCCAGACACAATATAATTGTGCCAGTGAAAAAGACAACAGTATCAGCCCTCTTATATCAGAATTTGACTGTATTGTCTCCACTGTGAGAATGGCTGAGAGTTAACTACAGTTTGAGTGCCTCAGTGCTTTGCCAGAGAAGAAGAAAGCACGGCATGTGTGGTCTCAACCCCAAGAAAAACCAAGCAATCCAATGTGGTATCACATCACCTAGCCAAGTCTATGCTCTGATTCCTACAAATGGACAGTGTTTCAAGCTTGTCTCCTTGTAGATTTATGTCAATAGTCCAATGAGCATAGCTCACAGCAGGATCTTTCTTACATATACTCTAATGTTCTTCTAAGAACCAGGGAGACTTAGTTTTGAGAAACAGAGTGAAAACATATTGTTCTTCATATCATATATTTCCCACAATTACTGTACAACTCAGTAGTCTTCTTAAAATACACTTAAAAATTAACATGGTACAGTCCTGAAGCCAGACAAGTAGTACTGCTGTGCACTAGGGATCATAGTGCAAGGAGTAACCTGGAAATGGCCTGATTATATATAAATAAATAAATATTAGTTCCATTCTTTACTCAAATATCTGATTTTTCATGGGCATACATTTGTTTAAAGGTTAAATCAGAGGTGGGAAGGGGAAGACATTAATCTGAGATTGGGGAGAGCTGCCAAAACTGAACTATAGAAGCAAATGCCAGGCCAGGCAGTGGGCCAGTTCACTTATCCTTACTAGACACCTGCAGGATGTATTACCAAAGCCCCTGAAGTTTATTATTGCAGTTTATTATTCCTTCATTACGATATAGAAAAAAAGTCATTGATGTAAAGCAAGTTTGATACCAAGTTTCTCCCTGACACTCGGCACCAAAATCCGTTCATGTTTGCATCGGGACAGGTTAAGGGACAAATTTCTCTCTCTATCAGTGACAAACCAGATGCTCATGCATATATGTAACTTCTCATTGTCACCACGGGAAAAAAAAAAAAATTAAAAAAATGCTTTTTGCATGAGAAATAGACCAAGCATAAGAAAGAGGCATCTCATCAGATAACATGAAGTAATCACTTCCCGAGGGGGAGAGTATAGCACCACTAACTTCAGTGGAGTTGCACCAAACAACTTGCTTGCATGCTGGTTCAGCATCTTAGCAGAGGTCATGCAGGACAATGAGGTATAGATGACAGTACCAAACTGAATCATTCATATTAATAGCCTTCAAAATTTGAAACATAACTCAAGATAGTAGTCCTTGACTACTTTCCTGAGACAGAATGGTATGCATTGAATTGCATCATATGGCATTGAATAGGCATTTCTAATAATTAGAGACCTCCTGAAAAATAAGATCTTGAAGACTTTTCTCAGATTACTACACTTCAGTGTAACAATGCATGTGAATGTGTGTCTTTTGTTTGTTCTTATTTTAAATACAGGTAATTTTGACTATGTCCATTGCATCAGACATCCCATATTTTATGGGATTTTTCTTTTTTTAAATCAGATTGGTTGTTATCATCTCTGGAAGTGATTTAGTACTGTTCTGGCTGTAAGAATCTGAGAATATTATTATATTATTAGCATAACAAGTTTTGTAAGGAAAGATCATATCTGTTATGTAGACTATTTGACATATTTGGAAAACAAAACAAAACAAAACAAAAAAACAGACCAGCTGCAGATCTGTCTTCCAAAAGGGCTCATCTGTTATTTCTGACTACATCAGCTACTCTAATGAAAGAAAAAAAGTTCTCCTACAAACTTTGCCTACTGTCATTTGTAATTTAAACACTGGGAGTCTAAACTTCTTTTCTCTGATAAACAGAGAAAAAAAAAAAAAAGAGCAGGGAGTAAAGGCAAAAACACCTAGTGTGGTACGTACTGACTCCCTGAACTGGGGGATGAGCAACTTCCTCTCTCTTGTACATTTGGGACTACTTAGGATCCAGTCAATAGATGTATTTTCCATACAGAATCAAGCTTGTCTCAAAACTAGTAAGAAGGACAGGGCCCTAGAGAATACTTAGGACAGCTGGTTCAAACTCTAAGCTCCTGATAAAAGCAGAAAGAGTGGAGGAGAGCCAGAAGCAGCTCAACATTGATGTTTTCTTTCTTTCTCTCTTTTTCTTTTTCTTTCTTTCTTTCTTTCTTTCTTTCTTTCTTTCTTTCTTTCTTTCTTTCTTTTCCTTTCCTTGTACCACTCTTCATTGTTTCTAGGTTGCTACACTCATATTTCACATAATGACTGTAGCTAAGAAAAACAAAATTATGAATGTAAAGAGTTGTTGCCCAGGTGTGTTACTAGGTCAAGAAGACACTTGTACCAAATGTTCTGTCCCCTATTAGCACCTCCTCCAGTCTAAAGAACATTGTTAGCACCTGCACTTCAATACTGAGGCCATAGCATTATAAATATCTTTCCCAAGTAGCTAAAAGACAGAATAATAGAAGAGAAAGCAAGGAACCTTGTTTAACCAGAGTAAGGTGGTACAATGCACGCCAGGACCTGCAGCTTAGAGGAAGCTATGTTCACAGGGAGGTTTTCAAGGTAATAAAAAAAGTTTGCTTAGCCTAAGGTTTACTACCCTGCTACTAAGGGTGCATGAAGTATTTGCCAAAATTGGACAATTCTAATTCCATTTTTGTGGTCTTTATTATGTTATTTTTCAAAGCAGAAAGTCAAAACAAAACTATTAAAAACAAACAAGACCTTCAAAGCTTCACTACACCTAATTACAAGATTAATTGTGAAATTTTAGGAAAATAAAAGTGTTTTTCATGGAACAAACAGCACAGTCCAAGTTAATCTCTGTAACCCACTGTAAAAGAACACAGTTCCATCAGCCCCAGCAGTGCTACCTGACAGTCGACCACAGCTGAGTTTTTCCTCACATCTCATTTGACAAAAATGCAGTTATACTTTAAATTTTACTTGTGTGGTTCTGTCAGGAGAGACCAAAATAAATAAGTGAGATATATATATGTATATATATATAATCCACAAAGGCCTCTACTTGTTAATTTTGTCATCCCAGACACTACTTAAAGCTGACTTTCACAGGGATGTGTGTGTTTGCAGGTCAGGTTCATCAAACATTCATTGCTCAATACTGTGACAGCTAGTAGTGGGCTTACATACTCTTCCCTTGTTTGGTTTTCTGATAGAACCTGTCAAGTACTGGTTGTCTGTAACTGAATTTGTCACCCACTCAGCAAGGTTATATCTTTTCTTACTATCAAATAAAACAATAAAGAAAAAGCATGCAGGCTCTAATGCTATTTTTAAACCTCAACTTGCAATATAAAAACCATAGGTTTTACCCTGAGAGTCACTAAGAAATAACATGGTTATTTTGGTTATTCTCACAGATTTTAAAATCAGAAAGTTGCATGTGTGAGAATGCTTACACACAGCATTTAAAGAACAAGATGATGGAAGAAGGAAAAAACAAACAAACAAACAAAAATCTTTCTGTATTCATGCAAAAATCTGAACAAGAGTTTGCAGAAATCTATCAAACTTACCAGCTGATAAGAGGATAGAAAATGCCTGAAAGTCTTTTTCCTTTTTTTTTTTCTTCAGATGAATTGAACTTTTTGGGTGGAAAGCAGTTAAATAAACAAACAAAACAAAACAAATACATGTGTTCCTCTTTACATTAGCCTTCCCAGTGAAGTCATGCATTGACATATGATTATTTTAACAATTTATACCTTGAAAAGAAGTATACTGCTAAACACGATACGGGACAGAGGTAACTGTGAAATTCATCATACCTAGAGGAAAAAAGTATGTAAATAAGATTACCAAAATTAATTGCATTAACTAAGTTAAGTACATTTGAGAATCTCTAAAAGTCTCTGACCTCTTCACCAAATCAGTTGAACATATTTCAAGCAGAAGTAGAGCCATACTAAACCAGCAGTGGCTGGATTAGGGCCACACAGAGTGAATTGTGAAGCTGTTTCTGACCTACTCACTCCTGATAAAGCAACCACACTCCAGAACAGGTATTACATCCTCAGGTATGCTAGCACTGTCAGGGCAAGATTAAATATTTCTGCCCTGTCAAGTGTACCATTACAATGTGACCAGTCAGTGGGTACTGCTAAAATGAGCAGCAACAATTCAGTGCAGACAGGATCAGCGCTCACAAAGATTTGGAGGCTCTGCCTGCATTTCAGTTCCAGGTACAAAGTATGTTAACTTGTTGGTATGAAAAACATTCACTGAGCTAAATACAGAAGTGTACAGAAAAAATTAGCAAAGCATGACCTGCACAGGACAAGACATTCTGCATTGACAGAGGCCACAGCTGTCCAATGTGACTCAGGTGTGATGAGGACGACACCAATAGAAGTGAACTTGCCAAGTGAGATATGCGTTTCTGAGCACAGTGTAAACTCACAATTTGGTCTGTGGTTTAACTCTACACGTTATAGAGATAGCAGCTGTTATAATGGTGGTCTAAAGTACTGAAAACAAAATGGAACTGTATAACAAAATTAAAAGACTAAACTTAAAAGTTTAAGTCCTTACAGCTCAAACAAGTGTCTGAAGAAATTCGACAAGTGCTGAATTTCCACTGAAATCACAGAGAATTATGTGTATCTAGACCGTCTACTTGCTTTTGTAAATTCCATATGCTACATTTTTCCATTTTGAAGACTACTCTGCAGGACCTCTCTCTGTTCCACTGTTAGCACAACAGCATAAACTCACAAAAGCAAAACCAAAGATAGAATAAGCAAAGCACCAAGAAAACAAGCATACTGTGGTAGAGGCAAGTTTAAACTAGGTTCCTCTGGAGGATGACATAAGACAAATATTAGTCAATGTACGTTTAAATCCATGTTTAGTGGGGGGGAGGGGAAGTAGTTACATCATGATCAATATGACAGTAAGAAAAGCGAACTCTATAGTAGTACCAGGAACTAAGAGGTCAACAATCCATTTTAGGTACAAGATAAGTCATTCTTTCTCATTCATGTCATTTGAGAAAGAAAAGAACCACAGAGCTCTGATATACATGTATAAGTTGTGCAAAGTCTGACTGCAGAGGAGTCCTTCACTGCACTATCCTAGTTCTGCTACATATTTAAAGCACAGAACTAAAGAATTTCTTGTAAACTCAAAGCTAGACACAGACTTAAGTACCTTGTTAAACCGAGACATCTGTTCTCCTTAACATAAGACTACAAAAAGAACTTTCCTCTTTGTTTTCTGAAATGACCGGGACACAAGAGGAAAAGCTATTGCCTCTAGAAGTCCCATAATTTCACTCTGTTTTCAGACACTTTGACAACTTCCTTGAAAAGTCGTTTAGTTTTCATTCTTGATCTTGAACAGCTACAGGTCACATTCTGCTTTCAATTACTCCATCACCATTGTCTTCTTGAACTACTTGAACAATTATTCTCCTAAGCTTTACTCCAAAACTTCTGGAGACTCCACAGAAAAATAAGAAAAGAAAGGTAGTCTACACTTTGAATTCTCCACAAAGTACAAGTATCATCACAGTCTTGTTCAGAATCAAGTTTCGAAACCTAAATGTAATGCTGCCACTGAATGTCTACAAAATCCCAGTTACTGCCTCAGGTTTGAATAGCAGCTCTGTTGTGACTATTGTTGCAAGTACCTCTGTTGCACCCTGAGAATCAAGAACGACTTTCACGATACCAACATATGTGCCATAAAACCACTCTCCCTTGTATTGTGCTTTATGCACAGAAACAAATATGTTTGTGTTTGATCTCTTCAAGAACAAGTTTTGTCTCTGCAGAGAAAGAAAAGGATTTCACTTCTTGTGAGAGAGACATGAAAGCAGAACAGGTAGGTTTTACAAGGTATGAACTGCATTTTATTTTTGAGCATTCCCTGCTCCAGCTTGAGTTAGATTATGATAAGAACTGACTGCCGCCAAAGCATTTTCATGACCTACAAATTACCCCGGGTTTAAGAGCTGGTGTATCCTACACTGCAAGAGATTCTGAGGGAAAGTGTGCCTACAAGAGACATCCAGGCATTTTTATAAACTCTTTAGGCTTCTGGTGTCTTGTGGTATCATATGTGAACAATCAAATCAGTTCTGATTTGAACGCTGTCACTTGGATTAGGGTTTATCTATCGCATGGTAGCACTGAGTTAGCAGGCCGCGGAGATGAATAGAAGTACTGATTGCTGAACTGACAGCCTTGAAGATGAGTAGCATTATTTTATCACATCCTTCTTTGCAGCATGTGCCAGTGGGTTTTAGCTGTCACATTTTTTAAAATTATCAAGCCTTAGAGTAAGTAACAGGGTTGGTTGCTTAGTGTGTAAGAGTCCCCTTCTCTCCTTCTGATCCTACCAGAGCTGCTGGCTTTTATTTTGTGAAATTGTACATCTGCAGGTTAATTTAAATAAACAAAAGGCTTTGTTCTGAAAAACACAACACGGCTACTAATTTAGTGGCTGCTAAGTGCCCTGCTTTCCGGTGCATCTCTTGTTACCATTATGCCTTTACAAAAGGAATAAATCACAGCAGAGGCATTTAAACTCATTTGTGAAGCTAAAAGCCCTATGTATTTTTAAGCCACCTTCCTCCTAACACCTATTAAGGTTCATTAACAGGGGACACACTCAGATTACAACATGGTTTCACACATACCATCCTGCAGCCTGCCAGAGAAGCGTTTCTCATTCAGCTTTCTGTGACGCACCTAACTGCCCTCTGCCCCCATACCTGTGCTTCTGAAGACTACTTGCAACCGGGTTATTAAGGGCTGCAAAAAAGTCACCAGAAAACAGAGTGCTGATTGCACGGCTACTGCCTGATGGCTCCTACAGAGTCCGAGCCTGGTTGGTGTACAAGAGGACAAGGCTGCCGAAGCAAGTGGTTAGACCCGATGACATAAAGGGCCGTCTCATCCCATGAAGCCATCTTCTTCCCATGGTGGATTTTACCTTTATTGCAACCCAAAGAACTCCAAGCCTGTGTGGCTGGTGTGGTGGCACGTGGGGGCCGCAGGAATGGGAACACTCCTGCGACCTCCAGCTGGATGCGTGACCCTCCAGGTTGTCTCCCCAGGCACAGCGCGGCGAGATGCAGAGATACAGCACTGGAAACCCCTCAAACGTGTCAGCCCAGTGCTCTGCCCTGCCTAATTAGTCAGCCTGACAGCATATTAAAACTGCAAACATCAGACTGCAGAGGAAGGAGCAGTTTAATGAGTCAGGCAGTTTTCATGGATATGTAACGCACTGTCACTCGTTTTCACTTTACCTAGTTCACAGCTACACACCCCAAACCTGTCTATCTGCAAGCAAACACCAAGGCCAGAGAAACTAATTTGTCTGGACATCTAAATCCCATATCCTACTAAAGCTCTATCACAAGTGACAAGACTGCATTTTTAACAGACAATTCTATGTTTCCCCAAAAGTCTGTGAATATACCCCTCCTGCAACTACTGCTTTACAATGACAAAAATCCACCCTTCAGACAATGGAATTAGAAATGCACTCAAAAAGCCAAAAAACAAGGGAAGTCAAGATCATTGAACCTCCCTGTGGGATCAGACCTTTGGAGAGCTTTCCTTCCACCAGGTCGTATGAACAGTACCCAAATACTCAACACCCCAAAACATAAAAGCTGAGAGGCTAATTACTTCATTTATCATGATTTCATTTTCTGTAGAAAGCAATTTAATTCTTATCTGTCCTAATAAAAGAAGTATTTTATCATCTTTCTCACCTGTCCTGAATTAGCCTGCACAGATGACTCCATGACAGTAGATCAAATGTCATGATATTTCTTACCTAAAAGGGCACTGCAGCTGAGGACATCAGGAACTGCACTCACATTAAAATAGATTCTTTTAGCATTTGTGCTCAAAAAAGATAGCATTTAAAAAAGATTCTGTCATTTCTGGAAGCTTCTTAGGATTAGATCTTAGAGTATGGGTAATGATTGATACAAAACACTTGAGAAGAAAATCCCTCTGATGGGGAAAGGGAAAAAAAATGGCATGAGGCCACTTACCTTTTAAGGACTGAAGAATCCACTAGACAAGGGATTTAACAAGCTTTCACAAAGAAGTCACCTCGCAAAGTGGAAAAAATTTAGCCAAGGTAAGAAAAGTAATTTTTAGCTTCGCTGTCATAATTCTTCACTGCAGGGCTTCACTATTTACAGTGGGACAAAAGGAAGCACTATTTTTGGGGGGCTGATGTTGAATGGAAGTTTAAAATAGGAAACTCTGATAGACAGTGTGAGAGAGCTGGAAGGTCCAGGTACAGTGAGACCCAATTTTATTGCAAGTTAATCTGGGGGATTGCCGTCATCCATCTCCTTTTGAATTAAAAATAGGAGCAGTAGTATTTAAACCTATTTCTTAAAGTCTGGGACATACTTTAACATAAAGGAAGACTTAGTTGCTGAACAGAGGGCAAACATTTGGCAAACTAATATTCTTGTGGGGCTATAATTCAATGGAATTTATACATTTTTTTACCTTATAAAATATTCTATAACATAATTTGACAAAATAAAACAAGCAAACAAACAAAAAAAGGAATAATTTTTAGAGGTGGAATAAAATAAGGACAAACATCAATCAGAATTTCAAATGTCAGGAAGCAGTTTAAATGCTTCTTTTAAGGTCAGCCTACAGCACCAGAAAGAGATGCAAGAGATTGGGCCAGAATGCTTACTTTGGTACTGCAGAATGACGTGATACTATGAAGAAGCTAACATCCAAATAAGCAAAGCCACTCAAGGTCAAGATTGAGAAAACACAGGGGCTGGCAAAAAAAGGAGGAAAAGAAAAACAAGAAAGACAAGGCCTTTGCAGACTGAGGTCTCCAAAGGTAGACGTGCATACACATAAGTCAACTCCCCTGTGCAAGAAGCATAAGGGAGCAGGGAGGGAAACTGCAGCATCTCCCACTCCAGGATTCAAAGCAAGAAGCCTACTGCTTTAGCTCTTTCTTCAAAGCCACACGATCTGGTGAAGATTGGTTTTGCCACTTACACGTGAATTTCTCTTGAGAGAGCAGCAGGTAAGAAAGTCAGGTGGGGAAAAAACTGAAGGAGATGTCCCACATGTTCCTGGTCCTCAAGGCCACTACTCCATTGTGGGTACAAGTCTTTTAGACAGGGAGTATGGCATAAGAGATATCTAAAACTGTGGGAAGAGGGAAGACAAAAGCTAATTAATCTACTTGAATAATTCTTAATGAAGAAACATGGCTTAGCAAGTGTCATGAGAAGACAGCTTCAAGGACCATTTTAAACCCACAGGGTCTAACCGGGTGTGCGGTGTGGTTCTGACAGGAAGATGCTAACACAGCTGGGGGGCTATGCTACACACACAACTATGTGTCTGTGTGTCTGGCTGGGCTCTGCAGAGAGAGTGGGGAGAGTTCCCGGAAGTCCTCACAAGTCATCTGACCCCAGAGCTGTGTTTAGGGTGAGCCACGGGCCTGGGGAGGCAGGACTTTCCCTAATGAACTTCTGGAAAATATGAAGAAGCCCTCCCTGTGCATAGCACTGACTTGCAGCCAATACCAGCCTCTGACCTGGTTGCAGGGGCCCTTCCTAGAAAAGTTCACCTGCTTATGGCTTTTGGGAGGAAGATGATACTTATCATGCAGAACTGCAGTGTTTTTGCCACGATCATATATCACCATTTCTTGCAGTACAATCAATTTTTCAACCAAGGAAAGAGGAATTACTTGTTTAAGACCTGTGTTGCTTCTGTAAGAGTAAGATCTGTACATGACACTTGTATGTGGACACACAAATACTTCAGACCTTGTAAAACTTGGAAATTTTTATTTCAGTGTCATTTCTCTTTATTTTTCAGGCTCTTGAAATCAGTTGGGCTCTCTTTTTTTTCTTCTCACTTTATAAAGCAGACTTCTTATCAACTGTGTTTTGACTGTGTACGTTTACAAGACAGCATAAATTTTAAGCAACCCAGGACTGGAACTGTAGCTACAGCCAGGCTTTTTCTTCTTTTTTTATCCCACAAACAAAAAATAAAAAATAAAATTCATATCCGGACTAACACTCAGTGTAGAAAATATTAACCTGGAGCAAATTTTTATGCAGGCAGGTTATAAATCCCTGGAAATATTACAGTAGCAAACCACACTGACCTTTAACTCTAGGATTGCAAATGGTAATGCTATAATAATTGTGTATGTCCTTTTATTGTGTGACTCCCCTCTCCCCCAGCCCACTAGGAAATGGAAAATGATGGCCTTTAGCAGTCCTTTAAATTGAAGGTATAGGGATGCCTTAAGTTTATTCCCAGTTATATATACCCATGTAGTATTATTATTATTTATATCTTGCTAGCGGCACTTGGAATGCAGCTGCTCCTATGGGTAGCCTTGTAAAGGAAGGTACTATGTGTTTTGAACAAGTATTAAATGTGTATGGGAGATGATGCTATATAAACACTTTCTTTTCATATTTTTGTGAACTAACACTGCAGTCTCCGAGGAGAGAAGGATTCCACAGAGCAGTCAGCAATACTAGCATTAAGGAAGATCTAAGGAAGGGGTGGACATTTATATAGATAAAAAATAACCAGCATTGTAATAGTTAATGCAAGCTGAGAAATTACTAATCAGGAAATAAAGTTGGATGTTTCATATTTAAAACACACTCGAACTAAAGTGTTTCAACAAGATCTTGATTGCCTCCGATCAGCTCAGTGTGGGGATCTCTTTCAGCCTTCCCTGGAGAGAGTGGAGCTACAACTGCTGGCGAGGTGTGCAGGAAGGCTGACCAGCACAACTAATTCTCCTGTTTGTATGATTTTGCAGAGACTGGCACTGCTAAAGATCAAAAGTACAATACAAGTTTGCCAAAGTCAACAAACAAACAGAAAATGACAAGACTCCGGATATACTTTGTTTGTTTTTGAAAATATCATCTTATATATTTTTTTAAAATGTTTCTTCCAAGTTTTAATCAGAAAGATACCGAATTCAATAGCTTTCCCTCCTTCTCTCAAGGAGGCATGTATCCAAGAGACAGTCTTTTTTAACCTTTTTCCTTATGCAGGGGTAAGATTAATATACACATATAAAATAGAACTATTGAGCTATTTTAATACTTTTTCTGTCATGCATTCAGGACCCTTTAAAGTTGTCACCAGCTACTGTTTCATTTAATTCCCTAGCCTTCAGGGTAATGTAAGAAAATTGAAGAGATTAGGAGCTCTCTCCTATTCAATGCATTTGTGTTGCAGTAAATTGGTACCAACCTTCTATCTCATGGTCAGGGCTCTCCAGGGTCCTTCCACTGATATGACAGAGCAGTCAGCGTGATAAATGGTGCACGCCCCCTGGAGCACAATGGAGAAAGCTTTCGTCCCTGACTCTGCAATTGTCTCTCCCATACTAGTAAAGAGTGCACACTTGGCTGTCTTATTGCACCAAGGAACTCCACTATTTGGTTTTTGTCATCTGTATTAATTAGGTGATACTCCACCCCCACCCCACCCAAATTAATTTTGTCATGGACAGTAGCAAATAGGATATGGCCTTGCTGTGAACTAGACATAAAGAAAAGTCTTCAATTTGGAAAATGCATTTTAATGTAACCCAAATTAGAACTCTAGATAACTTTATATAAAGCATATTCTCTAAAGAGCCAGCTCAGTAAGGTAGTTAAACTTCAAGTTTAGGAGCTGCTCTAATGAAGTAGTGAGACAGTGCACAATGTTACTTTATGCCCTTGATCACCTTTACAGAATCACCGAATCACAGGATGTTAGGGATTGGAAGGGACCTTGAAAGATCATCTAGTCCAATCCCCCTGCCGGAGCAGGAACACCTAGATCAGGTCACACAGGAATGCATTCAGGTGGGTTTTGAATGTCTCCAGAGAAGGAGACTCCACAACTCTCCTGGGCAGCCTGTTCCAGTGTTCTGTCACCCTCACTGTAAAAAAGTTTCTTCTCATATTTAAGTGGAACCTCCTATGTTCCAGCTTGCACCCATTGCCCCTTGTCCTATCATTAGGTGTCACTGAGAAAAGCCTGGTTTCGTTCCTCCTGACACTCACCCTTTAGATATTTAAAAACATTAATACGGTCACCCCTCAGTCTCCTCTTCTCCAAGCTAGAGACCCAGCTCCCTCAGCCTTTCCTTGTAAGGGAGATGCTCCACTCCTTTAATCATTATCGTGGCTCTGTGCTGGACTCTGTCAAGTAGTTCCCTGTCCTTCTTGAGCTAAGTGGCCCAGAACTGGATGCAATATTCTAGACGTGGTCTCACCAGGACGGAGTAGAGGGGGAGGAAAACCTTTTCTTGACCTACTAACCACACCCCTATTAGTACACCCCAGGATCCCATTGGCCTTCTTGGCCACAAGGGCACAGTGCTGGCTCATGGTCATCCCGCTGTCCACCAGGACCCCCAGGTCCCTCTCCCCTTCACTGCTCTTCAGCAGGGCAGTCCCCAGCTTATACTGATACCTGGAGTTGTTCTTGCCCAGATGCAGGACTCTACACTTGCCTTTGTTTACTTCATTAAATTTCTCTCTGCTAATTTAATAATATAAGTTGCAGTAAAGTCTATTTAGCACATTTAAGAAAATATTTTGGTACATTCTGCCTCAGCAGTGCTTTGGCTTTTGCTCCCCTGAACCAGTGAACCAGCACTGGGAATCCTTAGGCACTGAGGAGGGATCATCTCGGTCTTTTTCACTGTGTGCAAAAATATAAAGGAAAGATGTAGGGTAATGAAAGAGCTTTAAAAGTCAGATTTACAAACTCTTCTTTTCCTACAGACTTGGCCTTGAACAGCAAGACGTGGATGTTTTTGTGCACACCCATATATTTCAAATTTCCTCATAAAGACAGCCCATCTTAAAGGACATCAGGTGAAATTTATAACAGAGGATTGGCTAAAGGTCTTAAATAAACAAGACTGAAAATACTACTGACATCAGATAAATTCATGGACTATCAGTTTGCAGTGGGACAAAAAATAAGGTGACAGTTCCACTAAATGATGTATTCATTAATATCAGCTAACACCTGATGAAGATCAGGTGGTGTGTGTCTTAACTGAGGTTTGATGTAGTTCCCTATTAAAAACCTATAATAGCTTTGCACAAAATAACCCACACTATTGAACGTACTAAAATCAGTCATTTGCTCAATAGTCCATAGAAAATGATGGAAGAGTGTTGGCAAGCCTGCAATTAAGGGGTTAATATAAGCCTCACTTCTCAAGTCAACTACTCTGCAGATTTCCAAACACCTCACATACTGCACAGCAAAGACAGGTTTTCTGCTCTGGCCTATTCTAAGCTCACAGAAGAACAGACCTGCCATTTTCCTTCGAACTGTGGGTTGATTGCCTTTCCCTGTCTGGTCCTATTGTGCCTGTGGCATTGCACAGGCCTGAGAGAACAGTGTGTGATACAGACCATGCCATGATTAACAGTTGCTTGTAAATCCAAGGGGGTGAATTAAGGACAAAAGGAACAATCTTCTCTCTGAAATTCCTTGCCTTCGTGAACTTGCCAGAGCCTTAAGGCTAGATAATGAAAGCAGTGTGTGCTGAGTCCGTTGCCTGTAGACACTCTTAAGGAATACAAGTTGATTTTCAAATTGCTGGGAATAGGTTAGAGGTGCAAAACACAAACCATACAGGAATAAAAAAAAAAATGCTGGAGAAATCATAGGGCCCTGCATAGTACTATGATTTGATTTTCTAAAAATGCATGTTATCTGTCCCAAGCTTACAAAGAAAATGTGGTAGGTTGGCCTTGGCCAGCAGCCAAGTGCCCACACAGTCACTTGCTCGCTCCCTTGTCCCGTGGGATGGAGAGAAAATAGAAGGAATGTGAGAAGAATTGTGGGTTGAGATAAAACAGTTTAATAGGTGAAGTAAAAGCTGTGTGTGCAAGCAAAGCAAAATAAGAAATTTATTCACTACATCCCATGGGCAGGCAGACAGACAGTCACTCCCTGGAAAGCAGGGCCTTAGCATGCCTCAGTTAGCTGCAAAGACAGCACCAGGACCACGGATGTCCCTCCTTTTCTGCTTTTATCACTGAGCATGATGTCATGCAGGATATCCATATAACTTCAGCCAGTTTGGGTCAGCTGTCCTAGCAATGTCTCCTTTCAAACCTTTCCTCCAGCACGGGTCCCCCACGGGCGGCAGCTCCCCCCAGACCCCTGCTCCTGCGTGGGCTCCTCTCCACGGGCTGCAGCTCCGGCCCGGGGCCTGCTCCTGCGGGGGCTCTCCATGGGCCGCAGCCTCCTCCAGGCCACCTCCACCTGCTCCACCGGGGGCTCCTCCACGGGCTGCAGCGTGGAGATCTGCTCCATGTGGGACCCATGGGCTGCAGGGGGACAGCCTGCTACACCAGGGGCCTCTCCACAGGCCTCAGGGGAACTGCTGCTGCGTGCCTGGAGCACCTCCTGCCCTCCTTCTGCACTGACCTTGGGGCCTGCAGGGCTGGCTCCCACTTCTCTCTCCCAGCTGCTGTTGCAGAACAGTGTGTTTTTTTTGTTTTGTTTTGTTTTTTTTCCCTCCCGTTTCTCCAGTCTGTTCTACCAGAGACACAACCAATGCAGCTCACTAGCTTGGCTCTGGCCAGCAGTGAGTCCCTTTTGGAGCTTACTGGTGCTGGCCCTTATCTGACATGGGGCAGCTGCTGGGCTCTGTGCACAGAGGCCACCCCTGCAGCCCTCCATGCTACCAAATCCTTGCCACATAAACCCAATACAGTTGATCTCCTAGGAAGCCTGCACCAATTATCTCAACATCACCCTGTCTTCTGGCCATCCTTACAACAGCTGGGGCCATGCTGCCTCAGAAGCATGGGTCAGCAGCAGTGTTCGTTTTGTGAAGTGGTGACTTCCACAGAGGAGCCATTTTCAGTCTGGTTAATACCAGGGATTGAATCTATCACATCTTTTATAAACTGGCTTTGCAAACATGAATTGAGAAGGTGCTACAAATTCGCTCCCCCCCCCCCCCCCCCCCCCAGTAAAGTACTAGATTTTGTTGTTGTTGTTGCATTTTTTTTTTTTTGTCACTGCTCTTGCACATCATCGTATATACCCTGTGCAACACTCAAATTGCAAAGCAAGCAACAGCTCTGAGTGCCATGAGGTCTTTTCAAGGCAGTTCGTCAAACTCTCATCACCAGTGCAGTCTGCTGATGAGAATGGACACCCACTTGCTGTTGATCCTGAAGTACACTGGAGCAGCTCCTGCAAAAATATTAATAGATGGAGTAAAGCATCCAGAATTGTGGGATAGTACAATCTATTTTCATTCACCAGTGTCAGGTCACCACGGATGCCTTATTCAAACAGAGGGAAATTTTACATGCAGAACAGTTGCTGCAGTTTTATACTACCTGTGTAATAATTCATGACCTGAGTAATAAAGAACTCATTAAACCTACTCCCTGCTTTTCCTTTACACATAGACCTCCCAGCAGTTTAAGCCATGCATAATGAGTCCATGTATTTTAAGGGATAGTGTTAAAATTATCTACTGTTCTTTTATATTTGAAATCATTCTTTATTTACCTCCACTACACTGCTAGCATAACTAGGAAACAATATATTACCCTAATTACATGTTATTTATTAGGCAGGAAGCAAATAAGTCATTCAAAGACAAATCCCTGTAGTTATTCATGGAACTGCTTTAGATGACAAAGATATAGTAAACCAAGCAATCTTTCATTATATTTATTACACACTCTTTGTACTAATGAACAATAACAGGCTTTGCTGAAATAATGGCTTCTGTTCTGAGTTGTGGTAAACGTTATACCAGCCATATTCATCAAAGGCATGTCATAGCCATCGATGGCCTTTATTTCTTGTGCTCACACTTGAGGAAATTGGGTAGCTGGTGAGCAACAATGACTTGGAGGGCTTAATAAACATTACATAAAATAATTAGTGGCTTTAAAAAAACAACATGTGTAATATTCTAGCTCGACCCCTGTGAAACACAGTGGTGAAGATACTGACAATTTATTTTCATAACCACTGCATTTGGAAGAGCCTGTGCATTCTCTTTGCTGTTGATAAGAGAGATCTTTTCTCTGTCTTGTTAAGGAAGCATTAAATCTGTACCATAGTGGAATGAAATTTCTCATTAAGTTCACTCATCACTTGGAATTAATGAATTGAGTAAAGAAAGAGAAGTAAATTTGAATACGAAATCACAGAAACAAAGACATATAGAAAATTAAGACAAGATGAGGGCTTTGGACTTGACTCTTCTAAGTACTCTGGGTTAGGTTTTTAGTGCTTTTTAGAGAAAAAAAATGGAATCCCTATCTTCTTCCCAAACAGAAGTCCCATACAAAAAGCTACGAAAATACATTCTTTCTCATCCTGGTGAATAGTTGTTTACTCAAAAGAAGCTGACCCAAGCAGGACAAAATAAGAATATCCCTGTGACCAGGGTTATCTCTCAGGAACTGCACTCATATCCCCTTTTATGATCTGGTATTATAGAACCTGATCTCCAACAGTCTTGGTAGAAAGTACCATGCATCTGGGGCATTGCATCAGAGCTCTAGCAACCTTTATGTTGCTGTAGGCCTGACCTGTTAAAAAATACTAGGAATATACTTTGAATAAGGCCTTTCAGGTCAGATAGGTAAGAGACTACTGTGAAATATCCACTTGGATGCTTAGTGTTATCAAGACCTCAGAAGTTCATGGCAGCCACAGGATAAACATTTAGGAACCTTCACAGATAATTGCTAAGGGGAATTAACACTGTGCAGGCTTGGACAACACAAAAATTTGGGATCTACATGCTGAAGTGAGGTACACCAAAGCTAATTAGCAAAAGTTCAGGTTCTTTTTGAAATGAAATACAAGACAGAGTTTGGCATGAAAAGTCTGTGTTAGCATTTGTTACCCCAGGTCAAAATAAAAGCTCTGCCCAGTCTGACACCCAGCTTCTAGGAAAAGATATTTCAAAGGAATTTGGCTTTGTCAATTCTAACTCCCTGTATGCATTCTTAATGCTAAAAATGTTCAGTGGAAAATGAAAAATCCGGCTGACCCTTTCAGAAGTCTTTCATAAAAATTAATTTGTCTGACTCATACAAAATAATATTGTGTGTATTTTTCTAGAAAAGTTGGGTGAGAAGAAGGACAAACTGCTTGCTAACACTGAAAAAAAAAATAGAAAGAAAGAAAGAGAGGCCCAATCTGCAATGCAGTCCAATAAGTTCAGTCCAATAAATTTATTCTTTTATCCTTCCCCTGTCTTTTAAGATTTAAATTGAGCAAACCAAATTAGTTTAGAATAATAATTATAAATTTGTTTCTCTAATTCCGTTAGAAACTATACACATTTTTATAATTGCTTTCAATGTTTATTCTTAACAAAAATATCTGAGTCTGCTTTAAGAGAAGACTTGTAGTGTTTGGATGGGATTTGGAGACTTCTTATTGGGATCTAGTTGATGGATTTTTGTTGTTGTTGTTGTTTTTTAATAAGAGATACAAAGCCACATAGGACTGGATATCTATATCCAAAGGCAAAAACATAGTTCATATTTGTAACTGGAAACTGTACACTGTATTGGATTTGGTGCCTATGGTACAGTACTGTTTGTGTGTATGAAAGCCACTCAAACTTAATAGCTTCAAGATTATGAATGAGTAATTCTCTTTAACCTAGGCTGCACTTCTATTTGATGCAAAGACTGGAGAGAAAGAAGAGAAAATGAAAAGGTTTTTAATACAGTGTAACTGATTTTACAGTTTTGCAGTTAAGTTTGGGCTCTGATGTACTTTCAGCTTTTTGATAGTTACTGTGGGAAATATTTCACTGATGAAGACCAAGCTGCCAGAAATGCTGATATAAAGTGCAATTACTTGATACAATGATCGCATTAACATGATAAGCTGGTCATCTCTAAGCAACCCATATTACCCTCTATAATAGCTGGTGTCACCTTAGTTTGCGTTTACAGAGTAATTCATCTTGACTTTGTCTGAAAATACTTGCTAAGTCTGTATAAATCACTCTGTGAATGTTGCAAAGTCTGTGAACCTCAGCCTGCCATATCAGAAGACAGTAGTTCCATTCTGACAGTCCCAATGTAAAAACAAGATATTACTATTAATGAAGGAAAAAAAAATAAGCTTCACTTTCCCCTGTAAACATGCAAAAACCAGGTAGAGACAGAGACAGAAAGTGCTATCTGGACTAATAGGAGTACATCGGTTAGCTGGACTGTAACATGTTCTGTTATTTACCAAATTTGTTTCACTGATCAGTTCTCCAAGTCAGTTTGGAAGCCAGGCAGCTGCCATATAAACTCTGTTCATAAATGGGACCAATGGATCATCATTACAGGAAAACACTGAAAAACCCCAAAGCTGAGCAATGGCTCTGTCATTTCTCACCCTGTAGAAGGGGTGTGCTCTCAAGGGTAAGGGTGAGCACATTTGCGGGACACAAAGGAAGCCTACTCAGTGATAAATGGTAGTGAAGACAGGGCCCTTGGTATTCAATACCAGAGATGATTAATGCTTGTAAACACAAAGAGTTACCACTTGGTCCCAAACATAGTGAAAAAACAACAACAAGAAAAACACCTTGCACTGTTTCAATGTGTGACAAAGCATACAACTGCATTCACTTACTCAAAATGCACATAGAGACACTTGTATTGCCTAAACCCATATGGAGCTTTTTAGGACTGTAAAAATCCAGAAAAGGCTCTGCTTATGAGCTAAGGAATATAGTAAGTGCATCATTATTAACTTATTCCATGCTGTCTAACATATAAGACAACTGCATCATCATGTACTTAGTAATTCTTCTTTGAAGTAATGAACAAATAACACTGACAAATGCTGCCATCACATAATTGGTATGATGAGCTTCAATGGAGATGAGATTTTGATTGTGATTTCTATTTCCTTAGAGCTAGGGTAGACTAAGAATAAATCATGGAAGTTACTACAAGTTTAACCCTTGTGTCACCAAAAAGAAGTCTGACCTGCATTTTATGGACTTTTTTTAGAATAAAACAGTTGAAAATATAAAATCCAATCTAAGCTTGACAAAGAGACATATAAAAACTTATAGATCAGATGCTAAGCATCTTGCAGAGTGTTTATAAATAATAAAAGTGCAAACTGCCACCTGGAATTAGAACTACAAAAGGTCCTGTTATGAGTTTCATTTGGTCTACTAAGCCATAAAGAATGCTCTGAATTACATTGCTAGGGGCAAGCTTGGACTCTCAGGGCAAGGACAGGACAGGTTCTCCTTTCTAGATCCATCTCTGCTGTGATATATTTTGGTTTTAAGGAACTCTGAGCCAAAGAACTGCCATTCTCCTACTCTATGGGTCAGTTTCCCTCCAGACTGCATTTTTGTCCATTTGATTGGATTGCAAAGCAAATGATGTTTCTGTAGATTTAATCAAGCAAATGTCAACTAAAATAAGCTCAGGGTTGCTTTCATCATAAAGCAAGACCTGACAATAAGCCACTAACATGATAACTCTACTTGAAGTTGAATATGGTACTGAACATATTTGTGAAATACTAGAGATTCTCATCTGTTGCATTTGTTACTTTTTACTCAGCAAAACATGGTGAAATTTCTTACCAGTTTCAACAAAGAAGCAGTGTTTTTTATAGTGACTTGGCTTCTAAAAGTAATACCAGACTTGAGTCCAGATCTTTATTCCAGGTCTTCTTGCCTTATGTTTACTTTCTATTTCCCCTCTCTTTACTGAGGTGCTTTTAACACACATTTCATACTCAAGATTACAGTACCCCAAACATATGCAGATGCCCATTAGAAGGCAGAGATTCCCCCAGAGGGAGATAAATGGAGATGAAAGACGATGGAATGCTGAGGAGTAAATGACACCTAAATGGGATACAGTCCTCTTCTGAAGTGCTGCTGAGGCAAGGGCATGAGGCATCCAGTAGTGACTACAGAAAGTTACAGTGTTCAGGATAGAGATGCTATGGGCTGTGTTTTCCTTTTTCCTTTTTTTTTTTTTTTTATTGTTTCCACTTCTTTATAAATATTGTAAAAATAGATCCTTCTGAAAAGGGGCAGAGGATAATGGGAAGGTAACTGCAGTGTCTGTGATGGTCATATCCCAAGGCAACAGTTCAAAATAAAATAGACACTCTTGTATTTAGTCAACTGCTGAGGCCATTTGCCAGATGAATGTGAAAATCATTCTGTGGACAAATTTTTAATCACCCAGGGACAAGGAAACCTTGATTAGGTGAATGGGGAGAAGCGGTGCTCTTTAAGACACAAGAGGTTTTTCACCTCCATATTGCCAATTATCTGTTATCCTGAATAAGCAGCCAGACAGCAGGTTGAGAAGTGTCTGGATAAAACAGAAATATGACGTGAAATACATATAAATCAGAAGAAAGGACAAGGAGAATGTAAAGGATAAAAGAAAATTGGTGATAGCTGATTGTTGACCACATTCCTGAGCTAGTGACCATGCAAACAGATGAATACACAGGACAGATTGCCTGAACACAGCAAATTCTTCTTACCAGACTGGCTTATACAGATCCAGCCAAATATCTTTGAACTACAGTCAAACTTGTCCACATCTCATATACTCCTTCTACAAATGCTGAAGATTTGTCTATAGCAATCAAGTGATAAAAGATATGCAAGAAAAATATGCCAGTGTGAGTAGCATGAATATTAACCTCTGAGAATTACTAAAGCCCAGTCCATGCAATAAATCAATTTTAGAAAGCACCTGAGTTACTAAAGGTCCATTCAAGGATCTCAACTGAAATATCATTTTATTTAAACAAACAAGCAAGCAAACTGAAAACTGGAAGATGTATGCACCTTACAGTAGTCAAAATGGAAAAAATAAGTGCACGTACAAGCACTAAAAATTATCATTTTCCATTTTCTCCCTCAAATCCATATTTTGGAAAGCAATATTATCTACAGGAGTGAGAAAAAATGCCGAAATTCTTTACTTATCCCAGCACTTATCTTTACATATCCCATAAATTATTATTATATTGAGCAAGCCAGAAAGCCTTCATGTCTTTTTTACCTACGATACAAAGTTTAAGCATATCATCATACCTCTCCATGACAGTCCAGAGGCATTTGAGAGTTAATTCAGGCTGACAATCAGCTCATGAAGAATTTGAAAAACAGCAAATAATCATATGCATTGCATAGTTATACTTAACAAATTAGCACATCTTGGTTTTGATATTTGGATCAACTTTCTTCTCTTCACAAATATGAAAAAAGAAAATCCACCATAACATTTTCTATCAACCAAGGTTATTTTTATATGCAAAATTAACTTTGGTAAGATGAGAAACTTTTACAACAAATTCTCATTTCAATGGGCAGTTGTTGCAATTTTATTCAGATCAGAAAGCCTCAAGACCATTTATTTTTGTGTCTGTTGTTTCATAGCAAGCTTTTTAAGCCTTTCTTTTAAAAGAAATCACAGAAAGTCCAAAGAAGGGTGTTTTATTGAAAAATGGATAAATTATTTCTAGACTAAACCCTATAATTAAATGAGAAGTCTGAGAAAAGATTGTGAGTAGATGACAGAAAAGCATCCTACATAGAATTTCTCTCTTCTCCCTGTTTTATCTGAAACGGTAACAGTTATTCCAAAAGCATAAATCAAAAGCAAGCTTCAGAAAGCCTACTATAACTCTGAGCTTTTGAGATACAGAATTCCAGACATTATTCTGGACTCTGCCTCCCTCATGAGACTAGAGTATTTCAGAGATCAGTAGATAGACATTGTTAAGAAAATTGGCATTGATGTAAACCCCAAATTAACAGTATTGAGCAAAGTGTACCCGTACCCATTCTGTCAATAACTAGACTAACCCAAGCTCAGATGGTCATGTGCTAACAGGTCTTCCTCTGACAATCAGTTTTCATCCTAAATGATCATGCTTGAAAACAACAAGATTAAGAAGTGACAAATATAAGCAGTTTGAGGTTCTCCACTTTGAATCTCAGAACAAATCTGAAAGCTCTCTTGTGCCTACACTAGAAACACCATCTTTGTTAAACAAGTCAAGAAATATATGAAATAATGCTAACACTTTTCACTGTTCAGAAGTGTGATTCAAGCTCTTGTATACATAGGGATAAATAAAATCCTTGACCTGCAGCACTGTTCTCAACTACTCAGTCCCAGTCAATGAGGCTTATCTTATTCATGAGGTGTACATGAGGTTTGTTTGGCATTCTCTTATCCCTTAAACAATGCTGCTATCTTTCAGTTTCTTATTTCTTCTTGGTGTTCTCCATTGAATTTCCCCAATGTCTGCTATATGAACTCAGAGAGCTATTCATAGATGTAATTGAAGTATGGCCTGACATTCTTTGAGTGTTTGCACCAACACAACTGCCAGTATCATGAATACAATTGTTTGGGTGTAAATTATAGTTTATGTAAATGAGGAATAATAAGCTTATACTACAATGATGTAAGCAACTACAACTGTATGAGCAGCATGAAAGGAAGATGGAATTGCACTATACATCTAACTGGGAGGAGCCATGACCAACAAGTGACTCAGGCAGTTTCCAAAACTTTCTTTGATCATATCTTTCTCTCCCTTTAGGATGCTCCCCTAACTTTCCCACAACTAGATAAAAACCATTCATTGGGAAATTAATCCTTGTGCATGTTGGCTAGGATATTGTGGTTTGGAGAAGCTGGTGAATGAAGATAGGGCTAAGGTATTGAGCTGCATATAGCAAGAAACCTCTAACCAGTGAAGGGACAGCCAGAGAGCCTGTTGTTGCTGAGAGCTACACTGCAATTTCTACAGCATTTACCATTGTTATCGTCTATGCACCAAGAGGAGACAATACAGCTCCTACCAATATCAGGACCCTGTCCAGTGGCCACCCATCTGGAGTTCTTGCCCTTCAGTTTTGTTCCAGCACAGCCACATCTCAGCAGAACTCTCATGTTTAGATCAACCGTACTCAAGCAATATTTTCCCACTCTCTCAAGACCTTCAGTATCAGTCTTTTCAATAAGAACCTGAAAGTGGCAGTGAGGCTGGCAACAGTTATGAAGAAAAACCCCAAAAATGGGATAGAAACATGGCATTGCTCTGAATTTCTCCTGGAAAATTCAGACCAGCTCCAAGGTTTGAAGTAACAGAGCTGCATTCAACTATTGTGCAACTGGGAGTAATGAGTGAGAGATGTTAAGAAGAAAATGTGAAGAGGGTGCCACACAGGCTGAGAAACAAGACTATCTGGAGAGCTTTGTTTTTGAAACATCTTTGGAGGGCCGGAAAGAATGGGACTGGGGAAAGAAAGAGAATGGTTCAGATCCTTAAACATTACTTTTAAGGGCTTTTAAGCCTCTTAAGTACCTATGAAACTAAGAGAAGAGTGAGCACAAATCAAGCACCAAAAACACTTCAGAGCAGGAGCATTTATATTATCATTCTTATTAATGCCAACCATTGAGAAAAGGAGAAGGAAGCGGTTGCAGTGATTTAAAGCCAGTTCAAACCAATTGTTCTCTCCTGCCCCCACCCTCATCACTGCAAAAGGAAAAGGCTTGATTGGATAGACCCTCCAAGCCCTCTTTCTGCTCGACATGCAGCTTAACCTTTCCTGGGGGTAGAAACAGGGCAGGAAAGGATATAAGCAGGGACAGGATCTGAAACTTAGCTTGCTGTTGCTCTCTCTGCCTGTGCTGAAGGCCCCTCATTGCAATTCTGGGATGCTTCCAATTCGGGGTAAAGATCTGTGGTTTTCAAAAGAAAACTCTTTCGTCTTCTCCTCCCTCCCCTTTCTACCTCCGCCTACCCATTTCTCTGTGATCAGTCAAGGGAAGAAGATAAAGACTTTGCATTTTGAGCACAAGGATGAGAGAAAAAGAAAGAGAGTCTTTTGCCCTCTTTTCTAAGTGCTTACCCCACCCCCAGAAGTCTTTATTTTATTCTGTCCTAAATGAAAAGCTAAGCTCTTGTGAGACTAAACCTTATGGTTAAGAGCACTTCTAAGTGCTATTCCTTTTGATTGAAGGTAAACTTTGTCTTACGTATGTGCGAGGACCTACAGAAAACAGAAAAACTTGACCCAGAACATGAGAGCAAAATTACTCGAGCACCTTAAATACATGAACTGGGAGACAAGGAAGACCTTGCAATTTGAGGAAAAAAAAAAAAAAAATCATCAGAAACCTGTTTGATGTAGAGCAACTACAATACCATTAGCATAACAGTGAAGAAAAGATTGCGGAAGTGTTCTACTGATAATTTTCTTTTTTTTTTTTTTTTTTTTTTTGGTATTTAGAAATCTTTAGGATTGACTGGCCACATGAGAAAGTTTGAAAGCTTTTGGTGAAACTGGTAGAGCTCGGCGCCTTGCAGGCTCATTCTTATTTGTATGAGGTTGGAAGAGAAACAACCAATGACATTAGATGTGTCAGTTATTTGTTGTGAGTATAGAGTTGTTTGTATATATTTTATCTTCCATGTATTTTCTGTCCCTTTGATGCCCTTTACTCCTTAAATTGATAAGGATGATTAAAAGTTCCAACAGAGTAAATCTAAACTCTTTTACTATTTATGTTCATTAAAAAACTTATGACACAGAAAACACTCTTTATATGGTATTAAGTAAAAAAAAAAAGTTACAAAGGAATTATTGTCAAAAATGTTTTTAACTTCTCTAGTGCTGTATAAACATTATTGTAATGCTGCTCATGTTATCAGAGCTTGGACTACCTGTCTCCATTAGTATATTCCTAGATGGCGATAGTACAATAATTTTCAAATGTAGCAAATTATATCACAGTTTCTGAAACATTAAATAGCACAAATGAGACTAAGAATCCAAGACTGGCTGTCACTAAGGTCAATACAGACAGTCCTACTCAGCTGTGGATAAAACCCTTGGGAGAGATCAGTATATTAATTTCTATTCACAGTTCAGCCTAAGGAAAGAATCCAAATCCACAGAGAAAAAATGCTAAATGCATTAATCTTTGCGTTATCTTATTCCCAGGGATTTTCAATCCATGTTTTTACAAAATGTTTCTAACTATATCTATTCATTCTTGGAGCCGTTGATTCTTGGTTTGTCTGTCTTCACTGAACTATGCTGGAGAAGAATTAGAGACGATAGGTGAGCAGGGACGAATTAAGTCTGTTCAGCAAGCCAGTTTTCTCAAGTTCACACAGCTCTACACAGACGTGATTCTTAGGTTCATGACAGACGCTTTTGAAGAATGTGTCATTGCAGGCTCTCCATACATTGTTCCTCCCTTCCTGTCACACTGAGTACTCTCTGAAGAACTCTTAGAGTATTTGTTCTGTACAACGCTTAATAGCATTCCCAGACAGCCTTTACAGAGCTACAGCTACGGGCCACCCATCTTGTTTCGAGTGCTTTAACAATTCCTGAAGATTTTGGTTTCAAAAGTTTTGAACCCATTGATTAAAGGTCTCTGTGTTTTTTGCTAAAGAATTATAAGGGGGAAGGAAATATCTTTTGTTCAAATAAACATGAGTATTTTCAAATTTATTTTTTTATTTTTTTACCAGCAACTGCCAGAATAGTGCCATTGTCTCTGACCCTTATAAAACAGTCTGAATGCTGCCAAATAGGAATGGTCAGGAAAAAAACACTCAATATGACAACTGGAGGCTGAGGAGTGGGGGGTGGGAAGGGTGAACATACCTGATTTGTGGTACTGAGCTGTCAGCAAAGGGCTGCCAGTAAAAAGTCCTCTTTTACAGGCTTTTCTTATTTTGAAGCGTATGCAGGAAGAAGTATGGGGGGTAGAATGCTCCTAGCTAGTTTCAGAAGGTTCAGTCAAATGGATGAACGGATCACTGGGATGCTCCAGCTATTATGTGGCAGACTGGTACATT
Organism: Anser cygnoides; assembly: GCF_040182565.1. Taxonomy (NCBI): domain Eukaryota; kingdom Metazoa; phylum Chordata; class Aves; order Anseriformes; family Anatidae; genus Anser; species Anser cygnoides. Next base: position 44,928,603 of record NC_089912.1, read on the forward strand.
CAATCAGGAAAAAAAAATAAAAATGCTTTCTTGCCAGTGGCTAAATTCAACATAAAAATATATACAGATCTCTGTACTGTGCTAACCAGTAGCACTTAGACTATTTCCAGATTTGGAGCTTTGAAGTAAAAATGGTAAATCGTTAAAATTGCATGTTACTTGACTTTACTTGAATTTGTTATTATTTTAGCCATTTTAAATCAGTAAAAGTTTATCATCTTAAAGAAACATTATTTCTTTAGCCCTTTTCTAAATGACATGATAGAAATGGAAAAAATGCAATCATTTTAGCCTTTTGAAGAATGTGTGAGAGAGCAATTTAGGCTTATTTAATATGAATCATTTACTTAAAATAAGGCACCATCTGAACAGTGATTTAGGAACACTCTCAACGTGCTTTTCCATTCCATGGATTACCAAGGTATGGGGTATCTGAACCAGCCCAGAATTACAACAAAGATTGCTCAAATGCCTGACCTCAAGTGGAACATGAAACACAAAATTAATGCACAGTTACCTGCCTTTTGAACATCTGTTTTCACACAGATGAAAAACAAACAGGATCTGGTGGAGACCATAAAAATGGTCATCTACGCTAACTTACAAAATCTTTTTGATCCATTCTTACTTAAATTGTCGTATTCAGAAAAACAAATCTGCCAGCCATAAAATTAACACCACAGGAAATTAGCAACAACAACATAACTATGTCTGAAGTTCAAACACAAGTTTAGAAGATAGGAACTTTAAAATTATGCTAGATATGCTAAAAATATATTAAAAAATTAAAAACAATTAAGATAACACAATTTTGAAGAGTATTATACTCTAACATACACACATTGTGATTAAAGGTCATGTCTATACAACTATAAGAACTGTCTATATAACATCAATAAATAATTCACCCTGGCCTCAGGAGACTCAAGGATTAAAGTCAATTATTATAAAGCTTTATTGTTGCTGTTTTTCTGTGCATAGTGATAAAGACGTCACCCTGCTGGATCTTCAGATTAGGTTTTCATTAAGTCTTTATGTCTTTAAACATAGTTTAAATCTATCACCTGGAGCGTGCATCATCTTATCACCTGCAGCAAAGTCCTTCAACATCAGCATTTCACAGACTACTACAATATGTTGTGTAATAATTTTCAGTGTAAACTGTCCCCAGGCTTTCTGGCAGTCAGGTCCCTGATGAAAAGTTCTTGACATGATCAGAAACAGTGAAGGAATAATGTACAGATAGGGAAGGGGTATGCATCCATAAAGCTGTATTATCTTTTCTAGAAAAATCACTGATTAAACAGTAGCTCAGCTTAAGAACTGAGTCAAAAGGCAGATAGCTGAAATTGTTCTGGATTTCTTTTAAGAAAGTTGCATTTCAGATTCTTGTTGAAAGAACGTGAGCAAAATGAGGGAAATGCTTTCAGACTTTGGGATATGACGCATTAGAATTCCAAAGCAGACACTGATCAGTATTAAGCAATGAGATTCCATTTGCAGATCTCATGTAAAATTAATTTTCATAATTCTCTTAGTTCCTGTCTACATATACATATTTTTTCTCATTATCTACTTTATTACCATATTTGAATTCTCCTATTCAATGTCTGGGAGACAAAGATGAGAAGTATTTTACTACTATTCAATGAAAAATGCACTCTTGACTTGCAAACCACTAGTCCCCAGAACGGAGGCAGAGCTCCATCTAAAAGTGATACTGTGGCATAAAAAAGGGGACAAAGTATTAAATATTCAATTGAATAATCAATTCAAATGATATTACTGCTAAAATTATGTTGGGATGCAACATTTAAAGTGCTTTTTATGCAATGAGATTTCCTGTTTAAAGTTCACCAATTCAGTTTGACACATTCTTCTAATAGTAAATTTAGAAGCCACAGACTGAGCTAATGCCATCAGCAGTGACCTATTAACTCCATATCAACAAGAAAATTCAGCAGAGTCACTCCTTCCATATACACCTGAGTTCTTCCATTTAAGTATCAGGAAACGTCTGACTGCTTAGCTAGCAAGATTTAACAAGATTACAGCCTGAAGAAGTATAGCTTCAGGCTGTTGTCACATTCACTCTAACTCATATTCATAATGTCTTCTGATCTATCTGTAGGCTCATGATGTGAAAGGAGAAAAAAAAAATATGGATTTTACTTTTCTGCCAGCTTTATAGCTACAGAAGAAGAAACAGGATCTGTAAAAGGAATTTATGCCACTACTTCATCAGTTTAATAAGGGGGAGAGAAAAAGAAGCTGTGTATAATCTATATAATATATATAGGTTGTATGAGTGAGGCATTTACCTGCAAAGGAATTCATACGTCTATTGCAAACCACCCCCACCCTATTCTCTAAGGCAAGCAATGTTTTAGCAATGGACAAAGGGCCTTCTGAACAAGCTAAATAAAGGCATGAGTGGGCTTCAGTTTGGCAAGTCCTTTTATTTTCACTTCACCTCAGAAGAGATACATGAAATAGGAACAACTTGGCTTAATGATGCTGTTTACACACATTTTCTGAGAGGCAAATCACAAACAATTTCATAGTATGCTACCAGAGATTTGGCATGGTCCATTGGACAAAATGAAGAAAAATTTATTCCTTGAGCTTATTCTATAGTATGTATTTATAGCTTACTATTACCTGATGAGAAATATTTCTCATAGTATATATATCCTAAATGGCTGTCAAATGGAAAATAATTCTAGATCAAGAGAAAACTTTTTCTTTTTTTTTCAGAAAGATCAAATTTCTGCCCTCCCTACTTATTTCTATGAAGTGAATAAAGTTCCTAGCATTTACATAAAACTAATATGATCATCTATAAAGGTTTTCACTGTTGCTTTAAAAAAATAAAAAAAAATAATTTTCCAAACCTCTCTGATCTTTCATCTAAAATATCACCACAAGTGTATACATATTTCTATGTGATATTCAGGGTTCAAAAAAAAGAGGATTGAGAAAGAGTACAGTGTTGTTTTGTTTAATGTTTCTTCTCGTGGTCCTCAGTGAGCCCACATGAGAAGCATGAAATACAGGGAGGTAGAGTGACAAGATGACAAATCTACTATTTGCATTTCGGAGTGCTAAAACTTTATTCACATGAATTCCTAACATTGGATAAAACCACAAACACAGAATGTTTTGGCAGAACTATTGCTACCTGTAGTGAAGTACTGGTATGGGCATGAAGTTTCAAATAAGTCTGAATAAATTGGATAGGGAAATCCCACTTTCATTGATAAAAATTGTAATTGCTCAGTAGTCACTTTTTTTTTTTTTTATTCAGTTAAGTCCTATGTGATGATTTAAAAATCTGAAATATTTTGAATGGTCTATCACATGTACAATGTAGCTGCAGGACATATTTCTTCTCAGGAAAGAAAAAGAAAAAGCAGACACACTCTATAAGATATAGAAATAAACCTATGTCCACTCCAGATCATTATTTAGGGCCCAAGAAATCAATGACTCCAGATAACTACAAAATGTCTCTGCCAAGAAGCTGAAGGGTGGCCACTGCAACCTTAGAAATTGCCCAAAGCAGTGCAAGCAGAAAGGAAACAGATTTAGGTATTGATTCAGCAAATTTCCTTGGCAACATCTGACAGCAGGCATTCCTGTGAACCCCAAATGGATTTTGAAAGCATCCTCCACAGTTGAATGTAAATGTTTCCTCCAGTGTGGCAACACTTGTCGACACAAAACAGTGCCAATTCTACTTTTCTGTAGAAAAAGAATAAATTGCATTGAGTATGTTTGCCTTAGCTCTCCATCATTATAGTGCAGAGGGCAGCACTGAGGCCATGCCAGGAAACACTTCTCAGATGTCTGATTTCAAGACCATCTAGCATTACCCCTAATTTCTAGAAAATAACTATTCAACCAAGCTAAACACGGTTGAAATTTCCAGTCACTAAATATGACCTTTTAGTGACTGAGGAAAAAAACATGCAACTGAATTATTTTCCCAGCTATTTGGGAGAAAGAAATGTATCGTTCTACCTTTAGCCTATCTTCAAGCTAATCTTCCCTTGATTAAACTCTTAAAAATACTAAGCAGGGTTCCAGAGCTGAAAAAGTTTTCTGTATGAGGATAAATCATAGAATCATAGAATATCCCAAGTTGGAAGGGACCCATAAGGATCATTGAGTCCAACTCCTGGCACCACATCGGTCTACACAAAAATTTAGACCATATGACTAAGTGCCCAGTCCAAATGCTTCTTAAACTCCCCCACGCTTGGTGCTGTGACTATGTCCCTGGGGAGCCTGTTCTAGTATGCGACCACCCTCTCAGTGAAGAACCTCTTCCTGATATCCAGCCTGAACCTCTCCTGTCACAGCTTGACTCCATTCCCTCAGGTCCTATCACTGGTCACTAAAGAGAATAGATTGATGCCTGCCCTTCCGCTCCCCTTCGTGAGGAATCTGTAGACCATGATGAGGTCTCCCCTCAGCCCCCTCTTTTCCAGGCTGAACAGGCCAAGTGACCTCAGCCGCTCCTAATACGTCTTCCCCTCTAGGCCCTTCACCATCTTTGTAGTCCTTCTCTGGGCACTCTCCAATAGTTTCACGTCCTTTTTGTACTGTGTTGCCCAGAACTGAACACAGTACTTGAGGTGAGGCTGCACCAACACAAAGTAGTGGGACAATCCCTTCCCTCAACTGACTAGTGATGCCATGCTTGATGCACCCCAGGGTACGGTTGGCCCTCCAGGCTTCCAGGTCATGCTGCTGGCTCATATTCAACTTGCTATCAACCACAACCTCCAGATCCCTCTCTGTGGGGCTGCTCTCCAGCCTCTTGTCCCCCAGTCTGGGTTGCCCCTTCCCAGGTGCAGGACCCGGATATCACATCTTCATATTGCCTGAGAGCCTTCGCAAGACAATATCCTATATGCAGTGTACACATCAAGAAAACTCACTCCTACCAGTATATCAGCTGTGTAAATGGCTGAATGTGGAAGCTTTTGTACTCAGGCCTAGAGTGCATCAGTTTCTCTTTCTTCATGCAGTGGAAGACTGCTAATTCCCTTCAAAATATAAGCTGCTACTGAGGGCAAAATGTGACAGTGACTGGGAAGGAGGGGTTTGCTGCTGCATGTAGGCGGATTGCTGCCTTTGTCAAGTTGGTGTCCTTGCTTTTCAGTGCATGCTCTGTTCCACTGCCATTCAGCGGCTGCAGGAAGAGAGGTCATCTGAAGAAGCTGAGACAAATATTTGATTTGGATGATTTTCCTGCAGGTGTCTTATTATCACCATGATGCTTAGAATTACTAATTATTTTCCTTCCATTTACATGTATTTTGCTGCAAATAGGTATATCATGGCACAGATAATTAAGATTCTGATCAACATGACCCTTAATCACTCTTGCAAGGAGAGGCCACTAATGGGGAGCACCCTGTGCCAGAGGAGAGAAGAAACACTAGAGGTGATCCTGATAGAAGGCTTGTTTCATCTCCCTTCCCATCTCTTCTTTCCCTCTAGTGGAATATTGCTTAGTTAATGATAACAAGACACCTATCAGGTTTCCTCAGTCCATTTCAGCAAGGCTTACACCTCCATGCAACTAGCCTCCTTGGCTCCTGTGGTTGTGTAATTTTTATTTTTTATTTTTAAATCACATGCCAGCACAGACAATATATTTTAAAGCTTTTAACAATATTTGATATGACCTCCTAAGTATGAAGCATTGTTTAATTGTCTGCATTCCTTGTCTGGATTAGATGGTATCACTCAAATCCTAGCCTGTCCCTTCATAAAGGTCAAAGAGGATGCAATTTTATCTACACATAATGAAAATCATTTTTCCTCACAATACTTCCCACCAAAACCTACCTTTCTGTTAGGCAGTACTAAAAGAGGTATAGAAACCTTAAAAAATAATAAACTAATGCTATTCAAACAGCTTACCATGTTCGATCTCTTGGATTGATTTTTACACTACAAAAATAGGAAAACTTTTTTTTTTTTTAAATGGAATGTCTGCATACAAATAGAGAAGGAAAATCAAATTGTTAACATCTTCCCTGTTTTTAAAATAAAATTAATTTTCAAAGACTGATTTGAAAGAAGTTGATTTTGGTATTTCTCACTAGAAAGTGTCCTTTTTTTTTTTTTTCTTTTTTTTTTTCCCTAAGGTTCCTGGCTCTTCTGCTAAACATTTGTGGAGACAACATTTTGCATTGATTAAAATTAAAACAGCTTATTGCATTAATTGTTGGCCCTTCCTAGATAATATCCCACTCAAGGAAGGTCCTTGATATTTGGTTGGCTTTAGCTCAACTTACAACAAAGCTACTTTTGAGATATTGTGCAGCCCTCATAGGAAAAAAAATATGATTTTTCAGCTACTTCTGGAAGTTACTTTTGGGAGAAGGCAGTACTGTTCATATTTCCATGGGTTTCTCTCAAACAACTTCAGACACAGGATTATTATTATTTTTTTCAGAACACTGACACATTATGTGATTACGTCTATATATATAATTAAGTGGTTAGACTAAAGACATACTACCACTTTCTGATGTCAGCAACATAAGCTTCTTTGACAGAAACTGAAATTGCTTCACTCTAACAATTAGAAAAAGTAGTGGATATGACTCTGTATTTATATTTTACACATGATCCAATATGGTTACGTGAGAGGTATCTGAGCTACAACATAACCTGCAGTTTCCCAGCAGCCCACTTAATATCCAAAATTATATGCCTAGGCATATAATGTGTGAAAGTTTGTGTTCATTTTGTCAGATAGATATAGACGTGAATACACATCACTTTGGAGGCCTAAGCAGAGGAAAAGGAGGAGATTTCTTGTTCTCTGGGCAGGCATCGATTGCCTATTGGGATGCTATGCTGCTCGGGGCATCCTCTGGCATTTACCAGCTGTGCTAGGTTTTCCAGATACCACTCCCTCCTGGCCCTCACATTGCCATGAGCCTGCAGCTGTTCCCATGCATGTGTTTGGCACTGCTGTCAGAGGGACCTCTGAAATGCTGCCTATTTTGCCTCTCATGCTACAATTCTCATCAACATAGCCAGACAACAGTCAAGTGAAAGTAGAGGAGACAGAACAGCAATAAGATTGAAAGGAGGGGAAGAAAAAAAAAAAAAAAAACAACGCACATTTCTTCCTGTAACAGAGGACAGAGAAAAGCCTAGCTACACAAAACTGCCTCAGGAAAAGGGACCAAGAACACGTGTTACTGAGCATCATCTCTGGGACTCAGCCTCCAGCCTCTGATTCTCAGCCTGGATCTCTGATCAAAGATTTTGGGGACCTGGAGGGAAGTGGCAACGTTATAGCTAGGAAATACAGACTTAATGAGGTAACTTGAAGGCACTCTGCTGTTTTAAAAAAATGCAGCAACAGTTGAACTTTCTATCCAAAGCAGAGTAGGATGTGTAGCTGCTTCTGAAGCCTCACAAACTTAGAAGCAGCTGCTGGAAACAGTTTAATTTGATGCTAAACAGAAATAATAAGGCTTGCCAGTTGCATAGTTAAAAGGCAGCCAATTCCTTCCTTGAGCATGTTTTCAGATACAACCTAGGTCAATGAGATCTGGTTTGAAAGGCCACCTGGGATGAAAGCATGTTTGCTGACTGAATCACCAAAGGCAATCAATAACAGAAGTCAGTAGTAGGAAAGAAATAGCATATTGCTATTTGGGATAATGACATCTAGCTTTAAAAACAAGATGGATATGAATCAGAACAAATTTCATTATTTTAATTTTAGAAATGTCCAATTGGCTAGGGGGCTGCTCTTCCTAGACAGCAAAGTAGTAGACATGGGAAGGTAGACATTTACAGCCTCATTAATGTGATCTGCTAATAATTAATCAATCTTATCAGTTTCTCATTGGCTTAACACTACACAAACACTATCTCAGTGATCTGAAATATATTCTTGAACCCCGCTTATGCAACAGGCAAAGTGGGAGCCTGATGGGGGGGTGTCACTGAGACAAGTCCTCACTTTTTGGCACTGACAGGTTTCTGTTAGCTTGACCCATTCCTACCTGCTACCAGGCAGTGCTAAATAACTCTGCAAACAGCAGAAATGCTGACGGCATGGTCACCGCAAAACAATCCAAACCTACCTTCTAGGAGAGGCAAAATAGCACTTTCCCATCTGTTGCTGGGAATAAATAATCGACAGCTTCTTCTCCTCACCTCCACCGCAGCTGCAGCTGTTTAATTTCCTCAGACACACACCTGGGTGGCCCCAGCTATGCACAGCCCTTCAGGGGCTGCCCAGTCACAGCAACCAGACCTTGACCAAATGTGATCTCTGCTAAGGATCAACTCGTATCTCAAGGGGGTGAGGGGCAAGGAATCCCAGGCTTTGGCTGGACAGGGCTTAAGCAAGTTAGTATTTTTTTCTGCTGTGTTCTTGCTCTAGCAAGTCAGCTTGCATTTTTCAACTACAATTAAGCAATCAATCTTCTCTTTCATTTCCCCCAGCCTAGCAATCTCTTGGAATTGCTTTTCTCAGGTCTCCAACTAACAAAGTGGCAATATATATACATATATATATAAGCATATATCCTATATATGTATTATGTATAGCTCCTGCACTGGGAGGTGAAACATAGGTAGCAAGGCATCAAAGTTATCAGATAGATACTACTGCACCTGATCAGAGAGAGATGTTGGTTTCACACCATTTCACACCATTGTATTTAATTATCATAACTGTAAATCTTAAGAAGTGCCTCACTCTCTATGAAGTGTCTGAATATTGTAATTAGCATTAAACAAATATTTGAAATGTATCAGAGAAAATAAAAAGGAAATTTTAAATGTTTTTGATCTTCAATGGTCAAAACCTGATGTTTTTTACTACAATTTATGTTATGAATAATTTGAAGTTTACATTTATAGAAGTTTTACTAGCAAATAATTCTTACAGGAAATGTGTTGCTATAATTTTTATAAAATAGGAAAACTCTTTTGAAAATCATTTCAAAAGAATCACACCGACAGAAACTGATTCTAAAGTGTTTTCAGAGCCTGCAAATTGGGCCAAGCATAGTTTCTTGTGAGAGAAATAAATATAAGGTAGAAGAGGCCGAAGAACAAAATAGGGAGAGATGACAAAATGAGATAATTTTGTTCATCAGGGAGATGAAGTCAGAGGCACATACAACAATTTAGGTAAAGTAAACCATGACCTCTGATTTATTCTTCCAAACAGCATGAGAGCATGTGGAAAATGAAAACAACCAAATTTCAAGAAGGCCTTCAGTCTGTAATTAGTTTGTGGAATACATCATAACAATAGCTCACCAAGGTATTGATCTTGGCCATGTATATGGCTAAAAAAAGTAGCCAGAAGTTTTATGGAGTATAAATGTATTCTTATAAAAAAGCATGTAAATTTAGGATAATTACAAATTTTTACTTTATATGGGTGTGGTGGTTTCACTCCAGTAGGTAGCTTAGCACCACCAAGCTACTCTCTCACTCCCCTTCTTCAGAAGGACAGAGGGAGAAAATACGGTGAAAAAAGGCTCATAGGCTGAGGTAAGGCCAGGGAGATCACTCTCCAGTTAAAATCATGGGCAAAACATACTCAATGTAGGGATATTGATGTAATTTATTGCCTATTACTAGCAGACTAGAACAGTGAGAAACTAAAAGCAAACTATAAACACCTTCCACTGTATCCACCCTCTTCTACCACCTCCTCTCTAGCAGTGCAGGGGAACAGTTATGGTTAGGACTTCCACCCTAAAGCTTCATCTCCGCCGCTCCTTCATGGTCACTCTCTGCCCCTGCCCCATGTGGGGTCCCTCCCACGGGATGCTTCCCGAACTGATCCTACCAGGGCTGCCCACAGGCAGCAGCCCTTCAAGAACTGCTCCCACACGGCTCCGTACCACGGGGTCCATCCATCCCCCAGGAGCAAACTGCTCCAGCACGGGTCCCCCACGGGCGGCAGCTTCCCCCAGACCCCCTGCTCCTGCGTGGGCTCCTCTCCACGGGCTGCAGCTCCGGCCCGGGGCCTGCTCCTGCGGGGGCTCTCCATGGGCCGCAGCCTCCTCCAGGCCACCTCCACCTGCTCCAGCGGGGGCTCCTCCACGGGCTGCAGCGTGGAGATCTGCTCCGTGTGGGACCCGTGGGCTGCAGGGGGACAGCCTGCTACACCAGGGGCCTCTCCCTGCACAGGCCGCAGGGGAACTGCTGCTGCGTGCCTGGAGCACCTCCTGCCCTCCTTCTGCACTGACCTTGGGGTCTGCAGGGCTGTTTCTCACTTCTCTCTCCCAGCTGCAGTTACACAGCAGATTTTTTTTCCCTTCCTTAAATCTGCTGTCCCAGAGGCCCAACCAGTCTCTCTCACTGGCTTGGCTTTGGCCAGCGGTGAGTCCCTTTTGGAGCTTGCTGGTGCTGACCCTCATCTGACATGGGGCAGCTGCTGGGCTCTGCTCACAGAGGCCACCCCTGCAGCCCCCCTGCTACCAAAACTTAGCTGCATAAGCCCTAGGCAGCGTGTTATTGCCAAAGTGAGTGCCAGTTTTCTTAAAAAAAATAAAAATAAATTGTTAATTTAAGTAGAAATGCTATTATTTCTTTTATATTTTTTGTTTGAGATCTTAATAAAATTATCTTTTGATCCAAGGCAAGACATTTCACATCTTTTCAGTCATTTTTAACAAAGCAATTTAACACAAATGAAAAGAGTTAGTTACTGTTCCTGTGAAAGAGCAGAGAGGAGAAAATAATGTTAGTGATGTTTTTTGTTGCACAAAGTATTCTGGCCACCTTCTCAGGAGATAGAAGGTGAGAAGGATCCACCATTAAAACACGGATGGTAAGTCTACCTTTCAAAGCCAGGTAAAGCCATGATGCTCCCACCTCCCACAATGAGGAGCCCACACTGCCTGTGCAGGGTCTAATTAGGAGCTAGAAGTCCTTCCCACCTCCTGTAAATCTGTTGCTTTTGGACCTGCATGCAAGTCCCCTGTCCACACCCTGTTTAATTTTGCTGTCACAGCCTCATCTGTTTATTTCATAGAGATGAATGACAGATATAGTCTAGGGTCGTGCTGAGAGCAAATGATATCACGGTGATTGAGGTGGTGGCCAGTTAATACATAGCAGTGGATAAGGGGGGCCCAGCAGGGATACTACTTTCCCATCCCTCCCTTATTTTGGCTACGAGGGAAGTGGCATAACTTCACAAGCACAGGTAGGGCTTGTGAGTGACCAACAATGGCAGGAGAGGGTGAACATCCCCAGCCAACAGCAATGGAGGGAAGAAATAAACCTGCCAGGTTTTTCCATTCCACCATAGCAAATTTGAGCCCAGAGCCCAAAACATTTGGATTCTAATTTTTCAAACTGTTGAAAAGCCATGGCTCCTTCCAAAGATGAAAAGAGCCAGGGGCTTGTGACACACTGAAAAATAAATAAAGTCCTCTGGCTTGTTATTTTTTGTTTGGTTGGTTTTGGTTGGTTGGTTTGGTTTTGATTTTGTTTTGTTTTGTTTTGTTTTCAGTGGTGCCCAATGCCAGAACAAAAGGTAATAGGCAAAAACTGGAATACAATAATTTGCCTGCAAAGCAGGAAACCCTTCTTTACTGTGCAGGTGACAGAGCACTATCACAGGTTGCCCAGAGAGATTGTGGAGTCTTGGATATCTTCAAAAGCTGCCTGGACATGGTCCTGAGCAACCTGCTCTAGGTGACCCTGCTTGAGCAGGGGCAAGGGACCAGATGGCCTCCAGTCATCACTTCCAACCTCAAGAAGTCTGTGACTGTGTGATTTTCACTTTCTGGAAAGGCCTAGAGCCATGCTGCCAGGTAGGCACACACTGGTCTATCCAGCTTTGTATATGTTTTCTAGACACGCTTTGGGAGGATGTGTTTCACTCAGTCACCAAGGGTGACTGATTGTCTTTGACCTTCGTCCATCCCCACCATGCCATGCACATGCAGGAAGGAAACTGTGTTGCCACAGTGGCAACGAAGAGGGCAGTTGCCTTTGACACTGGACCTGGGAGGCTTGGAAGACTGTGGTCTCCTTACCAGCCTGTGCACTTCATTTGAGGTCTAGATGTCACACGGAATCACAGAATGGGCAGGGCTGGAAGGGCCCTCTGAAGATCATCTAGTCCAACCCCCCTGCCAAACAGGATCACCTGCATATTGGACAGGATGGCAGCCAGGCAGGTTTTGAATATCTCCAGAGAAGGAGACTCCACAACCTCTCTGGGCAACCTGTGCCAGTGCTCTGTCACCCTCACAATAAAGAAGTGTCCTCTCATATTCAGCCAGGACATCCTGTGCTTCAGTTTGTGCCCATTGCCTCTTGTCCTGCTGCTGGACACAACTGAACAGAGACCGTCTCCATCCTCTCGACACCTTCCCATCAGATATTTATTCACATTGATGATATCTCCCTTCACTCTTCTCCTTTCCAGGCTAAACAGGCCCAGGTCTCTCAGCCTGTCCTTGTACAACACGTGCTCCAGTCCCCTCATCAGCTTCATAGCCCTCCTCTGGACTCGTTGCAGTAGCTCCATGTCCCTCTTGTACAGGGGAGCCCAGAACTGGACACAATACTCCAGGTGTGGCCTCACCAGGGCTGAGTAGAGAGGGATGATCACCTCCCTTGACCTGCTGGCAACACTCTTCTGAATGCAGCCCAGGATACCGCTGGCCTTGGCCACAAGGGCACATTGCTGACTCATGGTCAGCCTGATGTCCAGCAAGACTCCCAGGTCCCTCTCTGCAGAGCTGCTCTCCAGCAGGTCAGCCCACAGCCTGTGCTGGTGCTTGGGGTTATTGTTCCCTAGGTGCAGGACCCTGCACTTGCCCTTGTTGAACTACAAGTCCAACAAGTGCTTGTGTCTGTGGAGCAGAGGTGCTTCCAGTGAGAAGAGGAGGTGGCCATGCTGGGCATACCAACAGTGGAGATAGTCCAGCACAACACGAAATGAAGCCCACAAATGAGCAATGGCGCCCAGGGCCCCATCTGGGCTTCCTGTGCTTGTACATCACAGGGTGCTCAGGTCAGGATTTCCTTCTCCAGGAGTTGCTCCTGGTGAGGGGCTGAGCCAAGTGTCCCAAAAGTGACCAGAGAAGCAGCAGCAGACAGAAGCATCCAGTATGGGTCTGAAAGCATGCTGATAAGAGAGTGTACAGACTGTGGGTGCAGCATTTGACAGAAAGCTGAAATCAAAGGTGAAAAAAAAAATCACCACAGCAACAGCAACAACCAAACGACAACAACAACCAACCAACCAAACAAACAAAAAACACAAGAAGCAGAAGACCTAATTATAGTTTTCTATTGTAAAAAAAGGCAGGGAGGATGGGGTCACATAGGGCCTGGAGTGCTACTGCTCACATCTTGGGCAGCTGGCAACGCTCTTTTCTCAAGTTTGAGCTCCCCATATCATGACTGCTTTCAGAGCAGATGGGAACGGCAGTGTGAGAGTCAGTCTTCCCTCCCTTTCTGTTAATCACCTCCGGCCTCTCTGGCTGCTGAGGAGGAGAGCTGCAAGAGTTAAGGGAGGGGGGAATTTAAATGAAAAGGGAAATGAGAGGAGGGCTGGCACAGCACAGAAATCAAAGCAACTTGTATCACCAAAGGACTGTTTGCAAGGTTCAGCCATGCCAACAATAACCTTCCTTCAAGTTCACCTTGCACCAAGGAGGAAAGAGGCACCCCATGGACCCAGGAGAGGGCTGGGGGATGAGCACGGGGGCAGAGGAGGGAGAGGCAGAGGGAGGGAGACAGAAGGAAGAGGGAGAAAAAAACAGAGTGCAAATCCAAATGTCGATTTGTAGACACAGTGAGGAGAGCCTGCTGGCTGACAGGCTGATTTATTGGATTCTTCCAGTTAATCACTGCCGGCCTGTGGCCAAACGGATCTCCAGCAAAGCTGAAAGGCAGCCGAGGGAAACAGGCTTATAAGCATAAAGCCGCATAATGGTGTTCAATGAAGTGTGAGACTTTTAGTTCAGTCTCAGTGAGCCGGCCGCATCGCCGGAATGTCAAAGAGGGATTGTGGGTGGAAAAATTATGGATTTAAACTGCTAGCTGTAAATGAGGTCAATATGTCTGGTTCATAAACAGTCCGAGCCTATTCCAAGAATGCAGTGAGGGGGAAAATTAGCGTGAAGCCAACACTGTAGACAAACCTCATTGAGATATAATTGCAGCTATAAATACAAGCGAAAAGCTTACCGAGTGCAATAAAATACAGACACGGTTTTTTATCTCTCTCCCTCCCCACCCCCCCACCCCCCCATATTTCCTTCTTTCAGTCTATGCATTTGTTAAGTGTTATGCATCTATAATGTTTCCCCCTCCTCCCTCTTCTTTTCCCTGTGACACCCAGTGTTGAAATTAATTGAGTGTTCTTGATCTCCCATTCCATTTTATTCAGGCAAGATTGGAAAAAATCAAAAGAGCACATCTAAAGCATTTTCTTCCCTTTTGCTTTTCTATTTGAATCAGGTTGAAATGTGTTAAAAAAAAAAAAAAAAAAAAAAAAAAGAGGCACTGCGACTTTTTTATATCTTAAAAAAATGCAGTAAAATGTCTTTTTAAACTAATACATCTGTTAGATCATTTGAATCTCAATTTAATGAGGTGACATCAAAGGCAAGTATTGGAACCTGTGGTGAGTCTCTTTCACAAGATACCTGGTCTTTGCTCATGAAACATTGACTCTAAATTAATGTGATGTTTCAGATTTTCTTTTCTTTTTATTTTTAAATTTTCTTTCAGGGTTTTTATAACTGTATGGGGTGGGGGGTGGGAGTGGAGGACAGCACCAAAGGACAGGAGACATACTCTAAGCAGTATGCCTTACCTAGTTTAAAAACTGATACAGTAATAAATTGAAGTCTAATAGCTATGGTCAGGTTGTTTTTTTCCCCTAAGCCAATTGATTTAAATGGCAGTAATTTGGCTAGCAAGGCTAGTCCTGTTTAAATTAAAGCCATTAATATAATAGCACCAGTCTTGAATGAAATCCTTCTGTAGCAGAGATTCCACCGGTCAGTGGTTTAATAACTGTCCAGGGATGTTCTAAAACACCCACAACCGTACAAACAAGAATAACAGATTAAAATCGGGATGCAGAAAACCTCCTGTTTCACTAGGGAAAGGGCAGAAGGAGAAGCACTGTCAAAGAAAAATAGAAAATAATATTTTGCTTTTCAGGAGGACGGGCAGGTAAGAATCCAAAGTCTGTTATCATCAGTTTCAGGGGGAAAAAAATCACAGACCTTTGTTCTTTCCCTAGAACAACAAGATAAAACTTCTTTCTCTTGTCTTTACGTACGTTTTCACAACCCCCTGCCCGTTCCACTGTCTTTCCCCACCTTGGTAATTACACTTAAATTTATAGTTGATGATCTATACACATGATGACCAATGTAAAAAGTCTGTTTCAGGAAAGATTATACATAGCATCAGGCCCAAAAAGGACATGAAATGTATCTGAGGATTAACATCCAATATAGAAAGCTTATTCTTAGCAGAGGACTTTACAGTGTGATTAGGATTGATTTTAACTTCTTCCCCCTTGTTCCTGATTCCCATTGTGGCAGGCTGCTTTATATTATAAAGCAACTTTTTCCCCATTGAAAGCTACGCAGGATTTTCCTCAGACGTACTTAATGTCAAGCCTTGCCTGTGGGAACTTGAGGACACAACTCTTCCATTTTGAAGAAAGCATCTCTGTGCTTCAGTCTCATCTTTGTGAGATCAATAGCACCTTCAAAGTAGTTCTTCTTTTGAAAACCACCTCACAGTTTCCCTCTTTAGCCAGCAACTCCACCGTATTGAAAAGGCTGAGTTCTTTTTACATTTTTCTTGGTTGTGTCCCACTGACTTACATTTGAGTGTTTTAAGTTATGATTCATTGTGTTGGACAGTAGTCAGCTTCAGGTGAGGTTGTTTGCTCCACTGGACAGGAGATTAGTGTTGAGATTTATGCGTAATAAGTATTATATTTTTGTTTGAACTTAGTTTTGTGCTTTGCAGAAGAGAGAAAAACGCTGTTATGAATGAAATAACATCAGATGTATTCTGTATCCCTTTGTATATATAGCTGAAGAATCCAGACTTCAGAATGCACTTTGGGTTTTAATTTGCCACAATCCCTTGCCTCAGCCTTGCTGTACAGACAGAAAAAAAAAAAAAAAGAAAAAAAAACAAGCAAAAACAACAAACAAACAAAACCAACCACACAACTATTTCACTACTGTCTAAGCAAAACAATCCTTCAGTAATTCTTCTGCCCCATGACTGAATGGTCCTCTGAAATAAAAAGAATGAACAACAAATCCTCAGCTTGTATCCTACACAGTACTCATAAAGCTGCTCCAAGTTAAGGTTGCCTGATATTTTCCATTTTATGGTCCCAGCTTTCAGTCACTTACCACTTTTCTATATTTAACTGCAAAGAAAATTTCTATGTGTCTATGGGCAATGCAGTAAAAGGTTTGGTCAAGTTTTCCTATTCAAACTCCCCTGTGTTTTTAGGAGCTGTGCTCTCTTACTTTTGTCCTAACCTACAAAAAAATATGGAAACATTAGTTATATACTGAGTCCCTTCTGATTAAATTATTAAAGTAAATTTAGACTTAAGTTTTTCTTATGTACAGTGTTATCAGAAACAGCATTTTTGACTAAGTACTGTGACCAAGAGGGACAGAGTTTGAAGTGTTTTGCAAGTTTGGTCTACCTATGCTCTCCTTTACCTCATAAAACCAATGTGAATGGAAAGCACTGATAACACTTCAACACTGCAAAAAGTCCAGTCAATTTTGCAGGACACAGAGGAAGGTTTTATTAGCTTTGGGTTAGTTCTGAGCTAACCCATTCACAGTTTCCAGTCAATCCAGAGCCTGTGAAGAGCAAGCCTACACCCTCCAAAAACAGACAGTGTGGACCTGTCCTTAGAAGACCTTAAAGGAGGAAACGAAATTAATTAGATCAAGGAAAAAAAAATTAGTCTTGTCCTAGAATGGATATACAAGTAAATGTTTTCCCAGTATTTTATGAGCTATCCACCAGCCTCACAATGCTCTCCCACAGCAAAGCACCTCAAACAAACAACATTCAGGCAAATATTTCTGGTCACATTTCATTTGAAAAGTCAGTGGGGCAGAGCAGATTACTTTCTAGATCTTGGAAAAGGGCATTCTATCTGGGTGTATTCTGGAAACAGAAATGATAACAACTGGCTGTAGGTTGTGAACTTTGGCAGTTACCTTTTAAATGATTGGCTCATCAGCTTCAGTGGCAAGAGCAGAACTAAGAAACTGAGGTTTAATAGCCCTTTCGAACATCCTTAGCAAGTCACATATACACACATACCTCTGTAGCTGCCCAGTAATATTTTAGGGCAACGAATCTGGACAGCTTTTAGATGGAGCCAGAAAATATATCCGAATGATCATATACTCTTGCTATGCCCCATAACTTCGCTTAAGCTATTACAGAAACATTGAAAGTGAACAAATTAAAGCAGCTTACACCAATTGATATCAATATCTGACCAATCATTTTCAAAAGCAATACAAGAGAACATGCAAGCTTCTGAGGCATTTTTCCTGTTTCTACTACAGATTTGTGATTTTATAGGCCTTGCAATGCAAACAAAAATGGGTGATGTTAGTGAGTTGTCATTTATACCCATTTCAAAGGTTTTCCATATATTATACTTTTAGAGAGTTAATCAGTTTATCTGAAGAAAGTGTAAATTATCTTACAATAGACCAATACAAGTTATGTTGCAATAGACCTTTTTCTGTAAATTTTCCTTTCATTTTTATCAGTGTATGTTGAGGTGGAGGAGGAGCTTCAGTGTTGACAACCCTTTACATTCAAAAATCTTTAAAATACTTGCAGTCATATAAAGTTCAAAGCATTCTCTTCTTACAGGCAATTTGAGTATTTTACTAGTATTTTCTCAATTTCAGTCAATTTAGTTCTGAAAGCCTAATTTTAGAGAAAGACTAAGGTGGTTGAAAGCACTACTATTGAAACACAAAAACATCTAATACAAAAAGAATTTAGTCCAACCAATGAAGAGAAGGAAATGATTAGGCAGCACACTACAACATCCAGAGCAAAATGAAGTAAGACATACCCTCTCATTTGAGCCCATTCCTCTCCCCAACTTGTCAAAAACTGACACTGGAGAGCCATATTGTATTGCCTAGAGGAATCTATTGTATGCCAAGGTACAGTCATTTTCCCTTGAATGAAAAAGCCATCCCTTGTTTGGCTTTTCCCTGAAATCCTAAGTCACAACATCTGCATCTCTACTACTGTTGTCAGTATGAACAGAGCAGTCACCACAACATCCTCACTTTCCATCAAAAGCTACAAGACATCAATGAATGCTAAGCAAAATGCTGTAGTGAGCCAGTTTTAGTATCTTTGGACAAGTTTACCACCTATCTTATCACGTAGTTTATCACAAAATATCCAAACACAATAGATCAAAAGATCTATTTACCTCACTGAACAAAGCTGTACCTAAAAGCTAGGATGGTTCTCCCACTTCCATTTGCAAGCAGTAAAGAATTTGCCAAGGATGTTCAGTCCCTTAATTTTTGGTCATGCACTCTGGTTTATGTGATGGATGTTTCCTAGTTTATGGCAACATATGAAAGGCTTGAGTGTAAACCTTTTGAATAAAAACATGGCTTGCCACAGTATATGTAGGACTGTCACAAAAGGAATTATGCATTTGACTTATAAGAGAGAAGCAGCAATATATTTATTGATGAAAACACTGATTTAACAGGGATTAATTGTGATAAGAGCAATTTAACAAAGTTGTAATGGTAAATGTGACACTAACAAGATTTGTGACAGCAAAGTCACTTGATTATTTATGGCACAGAGGACAGGGTCAGACTGAAAACATAGGGAGACCCTCATGTTGAGTCACGAAGTTCAGAATGGAGTCCCTTTTGCTGTCCAAAGTCCAAGGAGAATAGAATGGATCCTATCCCAATGCCAGACCTAATGGCTTATACCTAAAGGATTAAACACATAAACAATCCTTTATAGAATTTAACTATGATCAAAAAGTTTCAGCATGCTTAGCAAATTATTTACAAAATTTAAATAAGCTAGCTATTAGCCACTTACCAAGTATTTGTCACACAAAAGGAATCTCTCAACCTTAAGAAATACCCTTGAGAGGCATCCCTGCTCAAGGGGAAGATCCTGGCATGCAGCCCGTGCTGCAGTACAGGAAAGCTCAATGGGCTCTGGGCTGTTCCCTGTTTACAGGGTAAGATGAGTATAAGACTACTAGTCTTATTTGCATACCAGACATATTTAGTTGTTGCATGCTCTGGTAGCCCTTGGATCTACTTTCCCAAATCCTCCTTGAGCCCAGTTCAGCTGTCATAACCAGACACATTCATCACAGCCACCACTGATGGTTATCACCTGAGCAGGGTTACAGGTGAAAGGTCAGGTTAGGGAGGACCAGGGGGAGTACACTGCCACAAGGACAGTGCCACATTTATGGAAAACCGTACTACAGCATTTTTATCCTGTAACAGGATCCTGAAGACTGTTTTATCAAATATCTGTTGTGTTCAAATGTTATGAAAGAGGTTAATATTTTGTAGATAAATTCAAAAACAGGCATAGCAAATCACCTCAAGAATTCACATATAATTCCCACGGACTCTTCTCTTCAAGTGAATTTAGTGCACATGAAAAGTACTAGATTGACAAGGAACAAGCACCTTGCAGAGAACAATTTTATTTCTATTCAAACAGTTTGTTTTTGGTGTTAAAAAATCTCCTGTCACACAGTGTTTTAAGTCACAAGAAATTACCAAATGAAGAAATGATGAATTCTTTCATACGTTAGCCAAGATTCTATTTACCAAAAAAAAATTTAGAGGTGGGAGAAAGAGAGATTCACGATGCTATTGTCATTTTGCTTTCAATTTGTCAGTGATTGTGTCATGAAATGAAGTAATATAAATGATAATAATGTGTTGTTATGACTCTGCGTGTCATTTGCATTATGTGACATTCCAAATTTTTCAATTTGAGTGTTTAGAAGAGAAAGTGTTGTCTTTGTTCATGTATTGGCAAGTACCTGCTGGCTGTGTTCCCTGTAAAAACACATCTTTTGGCATATATTCAGTTTAAGTTATTCATTCATATTCTAGAAATGGTGCCCTCGAACCTGTATAATTATGGATGCATAGACACTCCTTAAGACCTATTCATGTACATATTGTATATGTTCTCACGCGTGTATGCATTTGTACCTGAAGACCTACAGATAAGCCAAAACCATACACATTAATATATTCTGCATTGTGTATGTTCATAAATATAGGGCTTGTGATGGTGGGAAGGACAGCATACTTCATTTTCATGAGTTAGGAATGACTGCATAACTCACAGGTAGCAGAGCAAAGCAAAGCCACTAATGGATTCTGTACAGTCACCCCTACTGGATGAAAATAAAATTCCATTACACTGTCCACCATCACGTATTATATTTATACCATATCAGAGACTTATGTCTACAGAATAACTAAACTTTTTGTTACCCTTTGCTGAAGAAATTAATACCATTGAAGAAATAAAAAGATATATTGCTGGGTTTTATTTCCCACTGGCAAGGTCTAAATATGTATTTCATACAAGCAAACACACACATACACGCACATTAATAATGTGGTGTTTTTCCTAGTCCATTTCTGAGAGCTACTGGAATGAGTTCATCTGTCCCCTGGATATGATGGAATTTTTGTGCCTTAGATTTATACATCTGGGGTTTTACATCTTTTCATTCTCTGAATGTGATTCTGGACTTGCTGTGGTGTAAGACTAACTCCCTAAAAAGCAACACATACAATCTTACCATGAAACAGAATTAGGCTTTTGTCCCTGATTTAGCAGTAGAGCCTTAGCTGCCACCATTTCAACTTACAGGACAGCAAAATGGAATGGCAATAATTAAGCCAAATCTCAGACAAATACATCTGCTGGAAATAGGTCTGCATGTTATTTCTGGCAACAAATGATCACGAATACAGTACCAATCAATACAGGTGAGAAAAAAAAGTCATCTCTACACAATGTTGTTGAGTAGCAAAATGCAGTAAGTTGCATATAGGGACACAGAAAGAAATTAAGCTGCATCACTAAAAAACTTCACTATCTCTACTCTTTTGAAGTTGTCCTACTACCCACAGCTGCAACAATGCAAAGGAGGAACTCCTTTTCCCTTTCTAAAACCTACACACTTGTCTGATCATATTGTTCCAATCTTGATTTTCTTAGTTTAAGCACAGGGTTCAATTTCCTTTAGAACTAGTGCCATAAGGAAATGCCATAAAGTGTGATTAGATTGGCTAAGCAGATTTTCCTTTGGATGATGTGGGTAATATCTCAATCTTTTGTGCCAATTTTCACATTTGAAAGGGAGCCTGATAATAAGTAATCAGGTGGGACAGAAGCCCCAGTTCACTTCAAAGAAGCCAAACTGAAATTTTTACCATGTTACTACATTCTGTAAAACATGAGCAAAACAATAAAGAAGCCAACTCCCTGAAATATATATTTCTGTTCTGTCTTCACATATTTTTTTTTCTAGTTAAAACATCATGCTAGATTTGGAAAAATAAGCACTTAGAGCCATAAAGTGCACGAGTTCTGAAAGCCACACAACCAGACAGCATTATATAGCAGGATGCACATCTGGAATATCAAATTCTTACTGGGAAAGCGTGTCTCACAATAACTAACATGTCATCACAGATCCTCTCAGATCAAACAATTGCTTTGATGAAACAACTTTTAAATTGCTGCCTGCTTGTACTGGATGGACGTTAGGGAGAGCACCCATCCACTAGCTCTCCAGCTAAAACACTGGCTGTACACCCCTTTCAGTTAGTCACTTGATGTACCCTGCTCCATTGTGGGCTCCCCCATGGGACACAGGGGAACTTGTGCTCTGGTGCCTGAAGCCTTCTGGTGCCTGCCCTCCTTCTGCAATGACCTTGGGGGCTGCAGGGCTGGTTTGCACTCCTCTCTCCCAGCTGATGTTGCACAGCAGGTTTTTTTTTCCTTCTCTTCAGTCTGCTCTCCCAACCAGACCAACCAGGGTTGCTCTCTGGCTTGGCTCTGGCCAGCAGTGGGTCCCTTTTGGAGCCAGCTGGAGCAGGCTCTGACCTGACATGGGGCAGCTGCTGGGCTCTGCTCACAGAGGCCACCCCTGCAGCCCCCCTGCTACCAAACCTTTGTCACACAAACCCAATCCAGATACTCACAAATATACTCACTTCAGTGGGTTTCTCATTATTTACATTAACATAAATGAAAGTAAAACATTCTTTGCTCTACACGGAATAACCGGACAGTATGAAGAAAATCTTTTTAGCCTGCAAAGGGGAATAAGACTGCAAACAATATGAGCATTAATTGGTTTATTGGCATGCGAAAAAAAATATTTTTATGAAAGGGTCATTTTGTATCACCTGCAGGTAATAAACATTATTTTCAATGTTGCTAGCTCATATATTGCAAAAACAAACAACAACAACAAAATGCTAAATGATGCACAAAAGTATGTACGACATATCTTCTGCACAGCTCTGGTATCATACAGTGCAAAAGAAATACTCTGGCAGCTGATACCACATTTTATATCACTGCCTTCTGAGGCAATATTCAAGTAATAGTGCAACTACAGAAATTCAAGTACCAATATTCACCTTGATCTTAGAGAGGTTCAATGACATGAACAGGTCGGTTCTCTGCCTTCTTGACTAACAGAGACAGAAAATACCTTTCAGTATTCCAAAATATTCATTTGAGGGAACAAAGTTTGGCATCAAAAATTTATCCTTTATCCTACACCTCCTTGACCTTTTTTTTTTTTTTTTTTTTTTCAAGAAACAATTTGGTTTGCAGAAATAGACTGGTTTAATAAAACTGGTCTTCTTCCTTCTACTAAAAGTTTACCTGCGAGAGCCCCGAACATAATAAAATCAGATTATGAAGGCAATCATATTTACTTGTAATAAATCAAATCTTGCAGACATCAGTTAAGTCTCCCTTACTGCACTGGGACAATATCGCACATGCATACATCAATACCTTAGGTGTCAGAAATATATTTCATAAGTTCAGAAAAATTGCATACACACTTGCAGCACCATTATGAACAGTGAATTTGTAATGTGAACATTATGATGTATAAAGTGGCTTTGTTCCTACATTTAATAAGCACCACATGTCAAGCCCACAAACATAATGGAATTTGCTGGTGATTTCTTACCATTAGATGTAGGTTATTGTTTTCAGGAAGAGAACTTTTCCACACTTTATCAACAGTATCCAATTTTAAGAAGCCATCTTCTTTCTCTCCTCTGAATGCAGCAGAATCTTCAGATTAATGAAATAAAATAAAATCCCAGCCACTGGGATACTCAGTTAAGTTCAATGGAAGTAAGCACAAGACTATTCCAGTTGCAGGGAAAATGCTTCCTTTGGATTACCCCTGCAGAATATTTGTCTTTATTATTCAAATTCTGGTACAGGTTAGGGTTCTGGAGAATTCTAGAAAATCTTCAGTTAAACCAAAAAGGTTGGGTTGCACAAAGATTTTTTACTTATAGGGCTCTTTAGGCCATACCTAAAGTGCCAGCCTGGCATAAGGGTTGTGGTATCACAGTCACACACACAAAGAGGTATTTTGTTTTCTCCCCTAGTAAGGTCCATTGGCACATCAGAGGTGTTTTCTGTTTGTGTTTTTTTTTCATTTAGAAATTGATAAAATGAGAGGTTTTAGATGTCTTAGACTCTAGTCTCTGTTGTTGGTGAGCCATGGAGTCCTCAGGGCTGGAACACCTACCAGGTTCCTGCAGCTCAGTGACAGCAAAGAGGTCTTTGGAAGCTCCAGGTTCACAACAGGAACAGTGATCCAGGGACTTTGGAAAGGGATGGGACTATCAAAAACATCCCAAGAGTTGGCTGATCCAGCAATGCACTTTGGGACTTTCTGCCATGAAAGCTTGTATGGAAAAAGAAAACCAACAGAAGTGATGTGTGAGATGGTGCGTTTTCCGTACAGACTTATCTTTCCTGAGGCTCAGGAACTTTTGCTGGCTTAAGTAGGTGTAATTTCTGTACCTGTGCTGCTGGATGTGGCCTAGTTCATGCAGTAAAGAAAAGGACTATATGCCTGCATTGATAGGAATTCTACTTTTCCATGTGTTACTGTTTACACATTCATTAAAAGTTTACTTATTGACCTTTAGAATGAATACACCAGAGTCCAGATCAGAAATTCAGCTGAAGAAACACAATTTGAATTTCTCTCTGACAATTTGTATTAAATGTTATTTCTTTGGATCAGGATAATCTCTGACCATGCTTGTCTGGTGTCTTACATGGAGGGTCATCAAATACAGTAAGTCACCAGCTGCCTTTTGAAATTCTACTAATAAGTAATAGAAAGAGAATAAAGGAACTGTGTCATGCTTAGGTAGGGCAATGAAATCCAATGTCTCCTATGATTTTACATTATCTCGTGTAATGCAAATGCATGTAAACTGGGGATATCAAAAGTATGTTACCAAATTAAGTAAACTTAGCCACGTTTCCCATAAAATTCACTGTAACTTTTCAACTTATAGACAGATCAAGGTTAAGCTACTTCCCAGCTATCCCAGAAGAAGTAAACAGCAGAGTCAGAAATTAAATGCTCCACTCTTCTGTGTGCATATTTTCTCAGAGAAAAGATGTGAAAATTCTGGAAGATGTATTTCTCACTATTGTTATTTTTGCACATTGAAGTGCTAAATAAAATCAAAGTACTCCAATTGTCTATATAAGCTATACCCACATATATAGTATACAATTTAAAAAATATATATTTTAAATACACTATATTTCATCTTTCTCTCACCACAGTCTTTTTCCCTACCCACACATCTTCTTCCTTGTTCAGCCATCAAATACCTTCAGTCAGCTGAGACCATCTGATGCATTAAAACCAGATGTTCCTTGGAATTTTTTTCCTTCTAGTAGCTGAAGCTTGTCTAGACTGCAGTGGGAGAACATGCCTGTAGCTTATGCATAGATACCTATGGCTAGTTTAGGTACAATTTGTATGGCAGTGGCAACAGTAAGATAGGTTTCCTGTGCAGGCTGCACTAACTTTCCTGGAACCTGGACTACAGCTTCAGGCAGCTAATGCACAGCTAAAACTTTATTAATGTTATCTTGAGTAACGACAACAATTGGAGCAAAGCTAGGACTATATCCACAAATTTTAGAGTCATGCTGTAGACTGCACTGCAAACTCATCATCTAAGATCAGTCCTCTTATGCAGGCAAACTGCCAATGGGTTTGACTGGAACATAGGCTGAATAACTGCATTGAAATAAAGGAAGGAATGTGGGACAACTGGAACTGATGTTTGAAGAGGACCAGCTCATTTTAAGAACTCCCACATTCTTCTGACATTGGTGTTTGGTACCTCAGACCCCAAATTAATTACAGTCTAACATCTAGAAGAATCTAGAACAGTTTTATTCCACAGGAAAGTGATGAATCCCCGTAAAATAAACAGTGCTTGAAATGAGTTCCTTTTCTTAATTATGGGTAATACAATGTCATTAGTACATTTTGAAGAAGAGTGATTATCTACTTGCTGTACAGTGCAGTACAGCCCATTAGAAATATTTTACTGGGGAGAAGGTAAATTACAATATTAAAATATGCTGATGGACATGTTGAATATTAAACAATATTATTCCACAATTTTGTGGAAGCAACTTTCCTTGGACTATGAGATAAAAGGTATTTAACATGCAGACAATAAAATAAATAAATAAATAAAAATCCCTGTAGATTTTAATCCTACCAGGTGACAAGCACCCTTAATATTTACTAAGGCAAAAGGAGTCTGAGGGCATTTGGACTCTACATTTTTGCTGGTTTTATAACACACATAGAGTATGTTATTAGCGGTCTTTGCAAGTGCTGTTTTACATTATCTTAATAAGACCTTTCATAGTGTTGTAAACTGTATTCAACACTGCAACTTATTCTCAAGCAAGTTTGCTCTGTAACATTTGTGTGTTTCCCAGCAGAGCTCATAAGATCAAATTTAATCAGTAGAGGTTCATATTGCCAATGACTCCTCGTTTTGTTTTTGTTTCCCTTCTCCATATGAAAGTGCTTGAGGGTATTTACAGCTCTGTTCTCTAACGATACTTTTTCTTTTTCTTTTCTTTCTTTTTATTTCTTTTTCCTGAGTGACATTAAAGCAATCCATTATTTAAAAGAATTGGTAAGCCTTATTCTTAGAAAGACTCTATCTCTTGTTCTGTTCTTGTCTCAAATGCCTAGGTTACACAGGCATTTGTTTAAGGAAACATTTCTTACCCCATGTTCCCTGTCCAACATCCAGCTGATTTTTCCAGCCACCATTCCCTCTCCAGTGCCCCTCAATTACCCCAACAACATATTTGCACAGCCTAGTATTAGGGAAGAAAACTTGGTTACAAGTGTTCCAAAAAACTGGCTGGTGTTTGGCCGATCATTTTCCCAGTTGGATTCACCATTCAGATGGAAAATATATCAGCACAAATAATACAGGGAGACAGAGTGGGAGGTGACTAAATTGAACTTGTAATGGACAGGAGCAGCTAGGAAACCTCTCACAAAAAACAACATCATTATCTAAAACAGTCAAACATTAAAGAACACACCTCTGAGGTATCTAGAGTCCTTGCTTACATGGTGAGTTGGGATAAAATACAAATGGCCAAACACATGAGAACATCCCATCCTCTTTTATGAAGCACACAGCACATCACAACCATAGCACTTTAAAAAAGCAAAAAGAACAACGAAAATAAAATAAAGGCCTAAAAATAAAAACACTCATAACTTCACAGCATTGCTGTTTGATATTATAATGCCAGAACTGACTACAATCTTTTAGTCAAAATTTATTTTCTTTGTAAAAGTTCAGATTTTGAAACACAAATATTCCATTGAGAGACATTTAAAAATAAACTGTATTAATTATTAAAAAACTAACATTTGAATTTTGGGTTTACTAAGAGAAATATTTTCAATGTAAAACATTTTCTGTATTTTCAAATTATCATAGAATCATAGAAACATAGCATGTTATGAGTTGGAAGGGATCTTGAAGATTATCTAATCTGAACACCCCTGCCATGGGCAGGGACACCTCCCACTAGACCAGGTTGCTCAAAGCCCCATCTATCCTGGCCTTGAACACTTCCAGGGATGGGGCATCCACAGCTTCTCAGGGCAACCTGTTCCAATGCATCACCACCGTCCGAGTAAAGAATTTCTTCCTTATATCTAATCATAGAACATCTTGTGTTGGAAGGGACCTGAAAGATTATCTAGTTTGATCTCCTCTGCCATGGGCAGGGATGCCACTCACTAGATGAGGTTGCCCAGGGCTTCCTCCAACCTGGTCTTGAACAGCTCCGGGGATGGGGCATCCACAACTTCCCTGGGCGATGTATTCCAGTACCTGACTACCATCATAGTGAAGAATTTCTTCCTAATATCTTATCTCCCTTATCTCCCCTGTAATCTAGATCTCTCCTCTTTTAGTTTAAGACCATTCCGCCTTGTTCTATTACTCCACTCCCTGACTAAGAGTCCCTCCCCAGCTTTCCTGAGAGCCTAATACCTAAAGGTATTGGAAGGCCACTGTAAGGTCTCCCTGGAGACTTCTCTTCTGCAGGCTGAAAACCCCTATTCCCCAAACCTCTTTTCATAGAGAGCCCCTTGATCGGCTTTGTGGCCCTCCTCTGGACTTGAATTCTAATAGGTCCATGTCCTTCTTGTGCTGGGACCTCAGGGTTGAATACAGTACTCGAAGGGGTGTCTCATGAGAGCAGAGAGCTAGTAGGAAACTCCCTTCTCAGAGTAGAATAGGGAGTAAGAAACTCAGTACTCAGAGTGGAGTAGGGAGAATCACTTTCCTTGACCTCCTGGCCACGCTTCTTTTGATACAACCCAGGAGACAGTTGGCTTTCTGGGCTGCAAGAACACATTGCTGGCTCATGTTGAGCTTCTTATCAAACAACATCCCCAAGTACTTCTCCTCAGGGCTGCTCTCAATCCATTCTCCAACCAGCCTGTATTTGCTCTGGGGATTGCCCCCACCCAAGTGCAGGACTTTGCACTTGGCCTTGTTGAACCTCATGAGATTCACCAAGGCCCACCTCTCCAGCCTGTCCAGGTCTCTCTGAATGGCATCCCATCCCTCCTGCATGTCAGCTGCATGGTACAGCTTGGTGTCATCGGCAAACTTGCTGAGGGTGCACTCAATCCGACTGTCCATGTCACTGAGAAAGATGTTAAATATTGTCAGTCCCTGTACTGAGCCCTGAAGAACTCTTACTGTAACTGTTCTCCACCTCAACATTGAGCCACTGACTCTACATTTTAGACACAGGGATATCATGCGGGACAGAGTCAAGTGCTTTGTACAAGTCCAGGTAAATGACAAGAGTTGCTCTTCCCCTCTCCACCAACGCTGTAACCCCATTGTAGAAGACCACTGAATTTGTCAGGCACAGCCTGCCTTTAGAGAACCCATGTTGGCTGTCACCAATCATCTCATTATTTTCCATGTGCCTTAGCATGGTTCCGTGTAGGATCTGTTCCAAGATCTTGCCTGACACAGAGGTGAGACTGTCTTGTAGAATTTGTGTTTCAAATGAAAATATTTGAAAACTCTTATTTAAATTAATTTTATCAACATTTGTTTCAATATTATAGGGTATTTCTAAAGCTTCAAAATCTAGGTGGGACATTTACAAAAGTCTTTAAAGATATTTTTAGTATACATTTTTGGGTTTTGACCTTCTTGAAAGTCTGACCTAATTATTTTATTATTTCAAAGAGTACCATAGCTGTTGCTATGATTACCATATGGATTTTACAATGAAAAAATCAGGATACATGGACAGTAGTGGCAAAATGATCAAAGTGTCCATCAGTATAGTGTAAGCAACTTAAAACAGAATGTCTTGCTTTTTCCACAGTATACAGCTTTTTCAAAATTCAAGTTCTATTGATTTCAGTTGCGGATGTGAGTGCTCAGCATTTCTACAAATCAAGCCCTAGGAATCTTAAATTAGTATAAGAAAATGAGTACATACTCAATTAACCCCCTGCAGAAACTGATTTAAAAATCTTGCCTAGGATCACATACAAATTTATTGGGAGAATCATAGAGTAAGACATTCCCTGAAGAACATCCGTCTGCCTCAAGAGAACCATCATTTCTTTTCTTTCAAAACTTTGTTTCATCCATCTTCCAGATGAAGTCACTAAACCATGGTTTATCCTGAAAAGCACCAACAGATAGTACAGGACAGGACAGGGTAGGATACGATATGATACAATACAATATGATACAATGCAATACGATACAGTACAGTATGGTACAATACAATAAGAATAGTTGAGCTGGAAGGGACCTACAAAAATGAAGTCCGAGTGTCTGACCACTTCAGGGCTAAACAAATGTTAAAGCATATTATTGAGGGCATTATGCAAATGTCTCTTGAACACTGACAGGCATGGGGCATCAATCCCTTCTCCTAACTGTTCTAGGTGTTCTGGGTGTTCTAGCCTGTTCCAGTGTTTGACCATCCTCACATAAAGAAATTTTTCCTAATGTCCAGTCCAAACCTCCCCTGGTGCAGCTTTGTGTCCTTCCTATGCATCCTGTCATTGGTTCCCAGGGAGTAGAGACTGACACCTCCCTCTCCACTTCCCCTCCTCAGGAAGTTGTAAAGAGCAAAGTGCTTGTGTCTCAGCATCCTCTTCTCCAAACTGGACAATCCAGGTGTCCTCAGCCTCTCCTCTAAGGACATGCCTTCCAGCTGTTTTACCAGATTTGTAGGCCTCTTCTGGATACTCTCAAGTATCTTAACATCCTTTTTATATTGTGGGGCCCAGAACTGCATGCAATATCCAAGGTGATGAGGCACCAAATTCAAGTATAGCAGGGGAATCACCTCTTTTGACCAGCTGGTTATGCTGTGTTTAATGCACCCCATAATGAGGTTTGCACTCTTGGCTGCCAGGGCACACTGCTGGCTCGTGTTGAGCACACTGTCACCAGCACCCCTAGATTCCTTTCTGCTGAGCTGATCTCCAGCCACTCATCTCCCAGTCTGTACTTGTGACCAGCATTACTCTGTCACTGGTGCCGTGCCTGGCATTCTCCTTTGTTGAACTTCATGCTGCTGATGATTGCTCCATGCTCCAATCTATCTAGATCCCTCTGCAAGGCCTCTCATCCCTCCAGGGAGTCAACAGCATGAGATAGGTGTCCTTTGAGAGAAAAACTGATTATATTTCTGTGACTAATTTTTGCTCTGGCAGTTTTTATTCTCTGAACACATGGTCTTAACTTCAGTAGAATATGCGGAATGCAAGAAACAGTGGAATACATTAGTTCCATCATGTGGCAGTTCATCTTCACACATGGTCATCCAGAGGACAGAAGTCTTGTGACTTGAAAAGGTTATTTAGTGTTGACATCTGTCCTTTAGATTTCATATATTGACCATGTTAGTATGGTCCCTGAGTACCTTTCACTAGCAAAATATTAAATGATTTATTCTTTCATCATCTCCATAGATATAGAATTACGTATACCATACAGATTTTGGTTTAGTGAGATTATTTTCTATTACCAATTTTGTACAGGTCAGTCTAGTTTTACCTTCTTTCAGAGGAGAGAACAACATTGAAAACTGCAGTGATCCTTAGCTTCTGGGCAGTGGCTCCAGGGAAAATTATAGGATAATATAATTAGAACCATATCAGAATATATACCCATATAATTATTCCAGAAGCAGAAAAAGTTACCATTTCCCACACTTTGAGAACTCATTTTTCAATTATGTAGATGTAGTGTTAATTTTAAAAACAATTTACTGAATGAAAAACAAACAAAAAAAAACAAAAAACCAAAACAAAACAAAACAAAAAAACAACACTCAAGTTCTAAAGAATTCTTAATATGGAACCATTCTGATCCCTTATTTAAAATATTTAGATCCTCATCATGGATTTCTGCTACTTAAAGTAGTCAGATGAAGCTGATTATGGAGATTTAGTTGGTTTCTGAAGGTGAGAAAATCGAGCTTGTCCTGTGATTAAACAATGTGAGTACACAGGATGTGCAGAAAGTGAACAGACAACAAAGATGATCATTTTGATTAGCCAACAGTGTCCTATAAGGAGAAGACTGCAAAAATAGTTAAGGCAAGAAAGAAAACAAACAAACAAAAAAAATGGATGAGAGTCCTTTGAATATTTAAATGTCTAATTTTGCTGTGAAGTGGGTGCACAATAAGCTTTTTTTTTTTTTTTTTAATTGTTAGAAAGAATTCTCCTTTACAGCACTAGCCCAGACAAAGTTCTTTCTCATCTGATTACAGCATAAGTCTTCTGCTCCAAGTCATTGATATTGCTTCTTCAGACTGGCTGGTTTTAGTAAACTGAGGAAATCTTGAAATCTTGTCACGAGAAAACTAACAGAAGTGCTTGCCTACCTCACTATTCTAGGAGCTACAATTCCATATGAACTGGCCGTTGAAGCTTGATGCTGGGTGCTGGTGGGATGGTGTTTTTCAGCCAGGTTCTGGGACCAGAGCATGAGCTGGACCATATGTGGGCCATTCAGGTCATACATAAAACCCTGTCCTTAAAGATGGTGTCCCAGACAGATTCAATTTCACTCAGTTTCTATTACGTGCAACCCTCACAGTTAAAAATGGTGCAAATTTTCAAATTTACTTTAAAAAGTTTCAAAATGTGTAATGATTCATCTGCCAATATGTATTTTTATCTGACAGCTATCTACTTAGTCTAATGATTCAAAGAAGGTCCTAAAATATTAGTTAACTACTCACAAGGCCTTGTATCCATGGGCAGGCCCACATTACTTTGAACAGCAGTTTGTCATTCATTTCTACTGTATTCCATGTAAACCTAAACAGAGAAAGAAAAAACATTGTCCAAAATTTCCCATTTTGCCCTCTAGAAGAAAAACGCCTTTTCCAAATGAATACAGCATGGTCCTTCAAAACCACAAATTCCACCTAGCCAAAAGTAAATCAAACAAACAAACAAATAAAAAGGTAATTGAGCATATTATACAAAGAAAGTGGAGGTCTGGAGGCAATTTATAACAGAGCAGTCTAAAATGTCTTCAGAATTAATTGTTCAAAAGGATTAAGAAAGCTGACTAATCAAAAGACTACCTAGGCACTTCAAGATACTATTAGGCAGTGGAAAATAAACTGATCTGGGTGGCCTGAAGCCGCAAAATATCACATAATAGATGCAAATAAACCCTGCTTGAAAACTGAAAAGCTGTTTGATATGTATATGTAGACACAGTCTCTATGATTGGCAGGGGCAGGGGTACGTTTTTTTAGGTGGGTGTTTTACACTGGGGTTAGACATATCAGTAGCTTGGCTTACTTTGAGATTGTTTTTTCTTAGAAATGGCCTAGTATTTTTCTCAGAAAGCAGTCCAAATATTCTCATGACTTAATTTGCTCTTTACCTCCATAATAGCAAAACCAACCCAATTTGACTGTTCAATTGAGGGACATATTTTGTGCATTTCTCTCAATAGCATGCTAATATTTTGCTAGTCCATTGTCATAGATTATTTCTGCAGACCAAATAAAGAAAATGAAGTGAACATAATAAGCAGTCATGTCAACATAACAACATTACCTTGTCTTTAGCATCCAGCATGCTTCTATGTCTAGAGCTCTGTGTTAAGAAGACACTAGCTTCTGTGTCAAGATATTGTCACTGATATCAGCACTGGCAGGCTGGAAAATAACACTGAGAAACAGCAGAAGATTTAGGAGTTCACCAGCACACTCCTTTGGAAAGTGTGTCACACATCACCCTATGCAGCACCACCTTATGCCAGAGAACTGAAGGGTGGTTCCTGTTCCTACCCTGTACCTTTGGTACCTTGGATAATCAAACCATCCTGTAATTACTCCAGCAAGAATAAGCAAGTTTTCACATATTCTGTGGGCAAAAACAAAATGGAAGTAGAGTGTCACACTGGAAGATGAAGAGGGTAGTAGAGATATCATTTTCCTGTCCTTCAGTAGACATAAAGTACACTGGAAATTAATGTAACTACTTTAGTAGCAGTAGTTACTGACAGTTCTGCTGGAAAATGAGTCACCTGCAGAACACAATATACCAGAAAAGACACATGGTAGCATGGGGTCACTGCTGTGGCAAAAACAGAGGAAATAATAAAAACTACATAGAAACAGAGGTATTTAAAATCTCACAGCCTGCCATACCTTATCTCTCTGTTTTTTTTTTTTTTTTTCAATAAAGACAAGAGGGCAGCTGGTAAATTTCAGATCATTCCAATTCATCTTGCATAATATATAAATTGATTTATTAGTACTCCATTTTACATCATCTGCTAGATTAGAGTCAATAACATTAGAGTTGTCTACTCAATAATTTTTCAATCATTTCTTTTTACTTTATACTCCTGTCGATAGAAAATAATATCAAAGTTCTGTATGAGAGCAGCTGCTCTTAGTTTCATCCTGGAATCACCACAGAGAAATTACAGCTTCAGCAGTTTAAAATTCTTCATGTCCTGCAGGACAAACTCTGTTGCATAATGTCATTTTCCTATAAAACAAGAAAATTGGTGAAACATTTCCTTCCTTTAGGCATAGATAAATTTTACAGTAAAAAAATTGAGCATACAGAACCAAATTTTTATTTAACAGAACTCACACCTTTTCTCCATTAATATAAATTAACACTGTACAGAGGTGGAATATATAAAGCTGTATGAACCAGTGGTCTGTGTCATTAAGGCAATCTGGATAAAAATGTTGCAAGGAAAGAGACCTGGTGTGTGGACTTACAGTACAAAAGGCATGTGCAAGTGGCTTTGTCTGTGAGGTGGAGTTGGTATGCGCTATTGTAACTATTGAATTAAAATGCTGAAACCATGAAGAATTACTGGACTGGGCAGGGGGAATTTCAGGACAAATGCTTAAGCATTGCCACAATATGCCAGTGAGCTGAAATATAAGGCTTGCTACTCCAAGCATCCACATGGCAAATGTTCTTGAAACTAAAATGATAACTGGGAGCTTGAGCACAGGGTAATTACAGTCACCAATGAAGTATACCAACACTCAGACCTCAAGACTTAAATCAGCTTTCTTGGGAATGGCCCAGACCTTTTACCCAGAAGACTTGCATATGGAAACTATTTGGGAGGCTGATCCTTGCCTCTTCTCAGCTGTTACCTAGTAACTGACTGTGCGAGTGCTTCCAGTCCATTTCACAGCTAAGTCGCACAGGTTAACTTAAATGACTGTGCCAAGCAGAGAGAAAGCCCAGGCAAATCAATACCATCAGTGTATTATTGAGGATTTTGTGGGTGCTAAGGAAGAAGGATGCACCCACAAAGCACTGAACTCCAGGAAAATTCAGACAGAAGTTTTTGATTCTTACCATCAGGAACAAATTTCTGCTGGTGGGATTAGTGTTGTCTAGCTCAAGGTAGTAACTAATTACTACTTGGAGCAAGCTGTCCCCATCCATCAGCCGTGAGGATGTAGGAGAACCTCTTCATCAGTGGTGATGGCTTATTTATGAAGATAAGCTGTTATTGCTGACCAGCTGCTTCACACTATGGCTGCCTCTGGGAATAAGGAATCACCATGAAACAGCAGATTATTACTGAGGCTGCAAATGTATGGGTATTTACAATGGTGATTTTACCATCCAGCATCACCTAATGATGATCTGTCAGTACAACTAGCACATCCGTATTCCTCCCCAAATTTCATTCTTCTCTCCTCTGTTCTCTTCCCTACTCTGTGTTTAAATGTCCTCTACCTTTCTGTCTCTTGGTAAGCTGTTTTATCCATCCTTTCCAGGCCCCCTCCTGCCCGTATCTGCACAAGAGTTCCCAGTGCTTCCATCTCCTTGTGTCCTGCCCAGAACATGAAGGGGCAGAACATGAGACAAGCCCCATCATCACATCACAGAGCGGGTCAGCTAGATGTCTGGGGCCAGGCAACATCCAGTGGGGGCCCATGCATGCTGCTGTGTGCTGGGGACATGAGGACACCAAAGACCCTGCCTGGGGCAGTATTTAGACCAGAACCCACGTAGATCAGACTCAACAGTGCTACACTAGTAACAGTTGGACATTAAGATCTTAGAGGTCTTTTCCAACCTAAATGATTCTATGATTCTACCATTCTGTGATCCTAGCTTATATGGCACAGGTATTGAAACAACACCCTCAAAAAACACAGCATAGTTACAGCTGCCAAATCCAGCACTGTGGGAATCATCAATGCTGGTGACCTTAAGAAATTTGGTAGACTGCAGGTGAAGGGCCTGGGACACAAGTCCTATGAGGAGTAGCAGAGGGAACTGAGGCTGTTTAGTCTGGAGAAGAGGAGGCTCATGGGAGACCTTATTGCTCTCTACAGCTACCTGAAAAGAAGTTGTGTGGAGCTGGAGGTCAGCCTCTTCTCACAGATAACTAACAATAGGAATAGAGGAATGGCCTCAGGTTGCACCAGGGAATGTTTAGGTTGGAAATGAGGAGACATTTCTTCTCAGAAAAAGTAGTCAGGCATTGGAACGGGTTGCCCAGGGAGGTGATGGAGTCGCTGTCCCTGGGGGTGTTTAAGGACAGATTGGACATGGTGCTTAGGGACAAGGTTTAGTGGGTGACATTCGTGGTAGGGTGATGGTTGGA
This sequence comes from Anser cygnoides, assembly GCF_040182565.1. Taxonomy (NCBI): domain Eukaryota; kingdom Metazoa; phylum Chordata; class Aves; order Anseriformes; family Anatidae; genus Anser; species Anser cygnoides. The sequence goes on from NC_089912.1 coordinate 44,964,479, forward strand.
CCAGATAATCTTGGAGGTCTTTTCCAAACTTAATGATTCTGTGTCAGCAAATCATAGAATTGTAGAATGGTTTGGGTTGGAAAGGACAGGAAAGATCATTAGTTCCAACCCCACTGCCATTGGCAGGGACACCTCCCACTAGACCAGGTTGCTCAAAGCCTCATTCATCCTGGCCTCGAGCACTTCCAACTATTGGGCATCCACAGCTTCTCTGGGCAGCCTGTTCCCGTACCTGACCACCATCAGAGTGAAGAATTTCTTCCCAATATCTTATCTAAATCTACCCTAACAGCATACAACTATTACCCCTTGTCATATCACTACACTCTGTGACTAATAGTCCCTCCCCAGCTTTCCTGTAGACCCCCTTTAGGTATTGGAAGGATGCTGTAAGGTCTCCCCAGAGCCTTCTCTTCTCCACACTGAACAATCCCTACTCCCTCAGCCTCTTTTCATAGGAGAGGTGTTCCAGCCTCTTGATCACCTCTGTGGCTCTCCTCTGGAATCATTCTAATAGGTCCATGCCCTTCTTGTGTTGGGAGCCCCAGAGTTGAACACAGCACTCCAGAATCCAAAATTCTCTTTTTCTATAAAGAGGTTTGTTACAGATTATTTTTTCTTATTGCCCATGTTTTGAATTAACTTGTTTATTCACTCCATTTCTGGAAATGAACAGTGCTTCCCTGTTTATCTTCTCTGTCTGAACATGGTTACAGTGATTCAAATGGAGACAGAGAGACTTTAATGTGGTTCTAACACAGTTTTCTTAGTCAGGAGGTAACACAAACCAGGTTTCTGTATTTGATTCTGCCTCTGTACATAAGTAGAGTATAACATCTGTGTAGTGGTTTCAAACACAAGCAATAAAAGTGAGTGGGTCTATAATGCAGCATATATTGTTTTCTAACTATTCATACCGAATCACTATGAAAAAATGGATGGGGTTACTGTGGCTCAAACTGTAGTGAAGAAATAGATAAATGACTAAGCAAATGTTATGCACTGCATTTCACACTAGGCTTGATTTCTAATAGTAGAGGGTCAACCACATATCACCAGGAAGTTCACTGATATATATTGAACTGCTACAGTCTAGATGTTTCAAACATTTTCTTGTTCTTCAGCTTATGAAACTCACACCCTTCAAGATATGAGAGAAAGTGAATCCACTCATCAACATGTTGCTGAGTACAAAGACTTGAATCCCAGGCTCTGCTCTGCCTTGGACCATCCAAAGTCTTCAACCTCAGCCACCCAAATTCAGCTTTATGACCTGTACATGAGCCTCTTTTCATTAGGGTTATGATATGAAGGAGAAAAATTGTCCTCAGACTTCTCTCTTGAAACTGTTCTAATCTGTATGAATAAGTAACCACAGGACCAAAGAAAAACGGGAAGGAAGACTGATCGTGAAGTCTATTGGTGAAGAAATGACAGCAAACAGAAGTCCCTTCTTCTTTCAGTGCTTAGTTAGGAGAGGGGAATAGCTCCATTACAACAAGCAGAGAATAATATGCCTCAGATGAAGAAACAGCTTAGACTACCTGTCTAGGATATGGGAACTGGTACCAGAATTTTCCATATTTTAGATGATGTCACTACCAGACATCTTGTGGTATGCTGTTGAAGTATTGTCCTGCCAAAGTCTATTTCTTACATTTCAGACAGAGTTTGGTTAAAAATTCATGAAAAATGATAAATCTTTTGTCTGATGATTCTTTTTTCAATTAAAAAAATATTTCAGTAGAACATCCCTGAGCAGCTTTATTTACTATGAACAGATCAGACCAGACAGTGCCACTGCCAATCTCCTCGACTCTCTGTCTTGTGTTCAAATTATACCATGATAAGTTAAAAAGGATATATGACCTTGTACTCTGTAGAATGCCTGAAATGCATCTAGCATCTCTATCAAAAGAATATGAATTGTTTGCAGACTATGAATATTTTTTATTTCATCATGATTTTTAGCTGACTAAAACATTCAAAGAATTCCAGCTAAAACTGGACCTTGGGAACTATTTCTACATTATAACATTATAAAATCTCTTCCTTTTCAAACGTATTTCCAGAAGAAAAAATAAGTCTTTTAATATTTTTTTTTTTCATTGCCATCCTTATCCTTTCTGCACATGGTCTTCCACTGCTTTCACAAAATGAGAACAGTGAGACACATTTTCTTCATCTGAAAACATCTAGAAGCTGAGATTACTCATAGAGTACAAAAATTCATGAAGAAAAAGGTAGTCGTTATAAAAATTTAGAGAATAGAAAATCGATTACTGGGATCTCGTATATTTAGAACAGAAATACCTATGTGATTATTAAATCCAATTTTCATATCTTTTACAATAAAGCCTAACAGTAGAGATATACTTGTATTCTTTCAGTCACTTATGTTGTGAGAGGTTGTACTCTCCTTTTTACATTCATTGAAATTTCAGAGAAATCATCTTACACAGAACTCTGTCCACAACATTTTAACAAAAAGTAATATTGAAAATTATTCCAATACATAAATTTGGGGGGAAAATGGGTGTCTTGAATGAAAAGAATTCCAGTTGCAAACAATAGCAAACCTAGTTCAATGAGATTTTCAAAATGAAGTACTAAATTGTAAAAAGTTTTTTCTTTTCTTTATGAATCAGTTTCTTTAATGAACCTTCTTTAAAATTCAGTTTGCAGTACTAGTTTTTAATGTCTCTGAGAGACAGAAGATTTAACAAAATTAAAAAAGATATATATATATATATTTTTTTTACTGTTCCTCATAAAACTGGAAGAGGACAATTCTGTTCTCCTTAGAGAGAAATAGGAAATAGAACATGAACTTACAAGTACCCTCTTTTCCTCCCTACCTCTCTCCCTCTCTCTGTTCCTCCCTCCCTCTCTCCCCCTTCCACTCACCCTCACCTTCTCTTTCCCTTTCCCATTTTCCCCTTTGCCCAGCCTCTTCCCTTCCACGATTCTCATTTCCCCCTCCCCACTTCACCATTTCCCCTTCTCCTTTTCCTTTTCCTTTTCTTTTATCCCTTTCCCCTTCCACTTTTGGCCTCCTCCCTTTCTCACCACCCCCTCTCTGGAGAAGTTTTCACCAAATCTGGACATCATCTCAGGAGAACTGAAAACTGATCTTCTAATCCAATTATCCCTAATCTTTGGAAAATATTTGAATTTGATCCAAACCTATACGATGCCATAGACAGTCCTATCCCACATCACAGACACTTCATCTTGACTGTGTTTCAAGATGTGCATTCTTCCTGCAGGAGGCAGTCAAATCGTTGCCAGCAGTTACTATGCAACATACATTTAGCTCCCAAATTTCTAGTTATAATTTCTGAATGTCTATTTACTGTTTAGTCTGAAAAACAGGATTAAATCTATGTGTTTCTTGCACACGGCTTAATTTTCACTTGTATTTTATTAGTTCTGCTGAGTATATTCTTTACGCTAGGGGTATTTTTCTTTTCCGTGGCCAAGCAAAGTTATTTTTATGCATAATAAATAGAAAACAGCAGACATTGTGCACATGTGAATGGAGAAATAGTAGCAGCCATTCTCCAAATATCTTTGAGAACAAAACGTTCATTCACACAGCAAGCAAAGATAATAATGATCTTTTGATGTTTTCTAGGGTTTGACCTGAGAAGGCAAAGTGGATTCACACAATGAGTAAAACAGCTCCAGGGAGACTGTCTTGTCAGTCTTGTCAAACACTAAGTTGATGCTTACTCAGCTCTCTACAAGACTTTTCTGCTCATTGCAGTCTGGAAGGCTAATAATAAAAAGGGTAACCTGAACAGTTTCCCCAGTATCCTGACCCCTGCACTGAAGTCATGACAACTGCCAGATAGATTTCTTGTATTCACACATTTTTCCAGGAATTATTTTCCTGTCACCTGTATGGGGTGAAGTGGCATAAAGAGGCTGCGGGAGTGGAATTTTTATCTTTAAACTTACTAATTTTGCAAAGTGCCTTCAGATTTCCAGAGCTTGAAAATATCCTTAAGCAGAAGTAATTTGTAGGCTCTTATCCTTATTTCAGATGAATATCTTTTCACAACTATTCACATGATTCTTCTTAGAGTAATGAATTAAAAACAAAGTATTAGCAATTAAAATCACGTGCACCATCAAGCTTCTGGTAAAGCAAGTAGCAGAATTAAATTAGACAACCTATACCTTAATTTGATAATAGCCACACAAGCTAAAGCATTTCTTTCTGCCTAAAATTCAAAATCAGAATGATAAAAACAGGAAGCATAGACAGCTGCATTATGTTTTTTGAAAGATCCCTAAATAAGAGTGAGGTGTGTTTTGGGTTTGTTATTGTTGTTGTTTTTTATTTATTTTTTTTCCCCCAAATCTAATGATTCACCAACTCCTTCAAGAGTTTTGAAAGAACATATTATGTAAAACATTTGGAAATGTGGCAGCTAATTTTAATGCATAACTAAGGAAGAACAGGTAAGGAGGTCCTTGCTTTCCTGTCTTCCTGAGTTCCGCCTGTTAGACTACCTCTGTTGTCTGCAAATCATTATAGCTAGCAACTACTGGCAATTCTAATTATTTTTTCTCACTGTCCCCACTCTCTGATTTAGTGGTCTTCCTTTGGCAGCAATGGAAGTTGGTCTCCCAAGTCACATCCCCTTTGAGCAGTGATTCTCAGCACCTTTATCCCTCACAAACCCTGCAACTGAGTTGCCATCTCACCACTAGATTAGACAGAGCCAGGCTATCCAAGTGACTCACCGATTCATCAGTTTTGCTGTCACATTTGCTTCTCTGTAGATCCCTGCCCTCTTTCTCTCACAGTTTCCCAGCTACCGAGCAGAGATTCAGTATTTCCGATTCTCTCTCTCACCTCAGCTCCAATTGCAGGGCCAATTACCTCTGCACAATTGTTATTCCAGCTCTCCTTCTGGTTACCTGGTCCAGCAATTTCTTGAGCCACATTAGTGATTCCTTTCCAATTCAGGCTGCACTCTATATATTGTGTTTTCTCACACTGAACCCAGTTGTTCTGTATAAAAACTCATAAGCCTGAGATGCTAGGAAATAAAGCTAGTGCCTAAGCAGTAGTCCCCTGCTCTGTATGGGGACCACTACACAGGAATTATACAGGAAAGCCTATTAGCCCAATTAGCAAGTCTGATTTTGGGTGCTGTCTACAGATTATTTAGTGCCTACTTAAAGTCTGCTGCAGTAAATGACAGTCACTTCAGCCCTGAATATTGAAATAACAATACTTACATGCTGTTTTAGAGTTGTAAGAGTTTGTCTGTGCAAAAGAGTAGAGAGTGAGCACAAAAATATGTGAACAATTTCTTCTGAGGAAAGATAAGATGAAAACAATTCTATGGAACATATTTTCTTTCCTTTCTGCCAAAGCAAGTTTTTCTCTTAGTCTATAGCCAAGTTTTCAGAACAGGTTGAGCCCTATCAACATCTTCTGGGACATTTGTCAGTAGGTTTTCAAACAATTAACAACCTTTTAAATATAGAACACACTACAGTCCCCTTCCCCTTTCCCTCCCTATACCACTTAAAAACACCTGAGCTTTACACCTAAATACTGCTTCAGAATAATTGGTATGTGGCTAAGAAATTCTGCCTTCTACTCACAACTTTTCTGGGTCAAGCTGTGTGGGTACTATATGGTTATGACCCTGTTTCTCCTCTTACACAGCCACTGAAGGCTCTATCAAATTCCATGGCTCCTCTCACTTAAAATCTTCAGAAAACTTGGCAAACGCAGAGGTCTACCTCCTTCAGCAAATGGATGAGGAAGTACTTCTTTACCAAAAAACTAAGCAACTAAGCATAGCCACTTAAGGTAGCCGCATCCAGCTCGCAGTACTCTCCTCTCCATGCTCAGTAATTGCTATTTTTTATTTCTGTTTCCAAAGTACTTTTGAAATAGAAGTGAAACTTCTGTAGCAGCAGGATGCTATCAGTTGTAGTACAAGCACCATATGATGCAATATATATATATATATATATGTTGTATATTACATATATTTTTTAATCTTTCAATTTGTTCTCTGCCAAGTCTCCTGACACCATGATATGCTAGGAAATAAGTTTAAAATATTTAACTTCAGAAATAACCTTCCTTTCTGAAATCTCTTTTAGGAAAAAGCTACAGTGATGCAATGGAACAGCTTTATGTAGAAAAAGAGAGATTTACCCCTAGAAAATATTTTTACTCAGAATAATGCAGAAGAGAATCCCTACAATTTTCAGAACTCCATACTTCTATATATTCTATTGAAACACTCACAGTGCCATTGAATGCAATCAATTATTTGAATCTAACCTTTATATTCAAAAAATAGAGATTGTAAAATGGAATTTGACCGACTTCTTTGCAAGAAACCCTATGCCATAAAAATGTCCTTTCTCTAATCAAAATATCACCTGAATGAAGTCATCATGTTTGGCCTGATTGCATTTTTTCTCCATATATGTGCAGCTGCATTTGCCTCTCCATAAATGTCATTTGATTATGAGAAAATAAACAGGGAAGGACTCACAGGGAGTCGGTACAGGGCCTGCTTGTTTACCTGCCGCAGCTTTCTGGGCTGAAGAACAAATGTCATGCAAATGGTGCACCACCAATGAGCTGCCAATCATCCCGCCTTGGCATTCATGGTGATTTGCTAAATCATTTAAAGAGACATGCTTTACTAAATGAAAAAATATCAGCGGCAAGGGCCTGTGTTTAAACATGGGGCTGAGTTATTATCCCAGTAGGCTGGAATGAAATGAAGACATCTTCCAATTAAAGCTTGCAGATGAACCCAGACAAACCCCCCTTTTTTCATAAAGACAGGCAGATTATGATTGGGAGAGAACAGCGACAGAGGCTTTCATTACAAGCTGATTATGGTGATATAATTCCCAGTGCTGTGTGTCTGCGGGCCCAACTTCACATTTGAAGGTTTTTAATATAATTTCCTTAGGGTGAAATGCTGAAGATTTATTAAACTTTATGAAGGGCTTACAGATCCAATTTAAGAGGACATATCATAGGGCAAAACTGACAGACGATAAAATACATTCCCAGAAGAAAAAGAAAGAAAGAAAGAAAGAAAGAAAGAAAGAAAGAAAGAAAGAAAGAAAGAAAGAAAAAGAAAGAAAGAAAGAAAGAAAGAAAGAAAGAAAGAAGAAAGAAAGAAAGAAAGAGAGAGAAAGAAAGAAAGAGAGAAAGAAAGAGAAAGAGAGAAAGAAAGGAAGAAAGGAAGAAAGAGAGAAAGAGAGAAAGAAAGAGAAAGAGAGAAAGAGAGGAAGAAAGGAAGAAAGGAAGGAAGGAAGGAAGGAAGGAAGGAAGGAAGGAAGGAAGGAAGGAAGGAAGGAAGGAAGGAAGGAAGGAAGGAAGGGAGAAAGAGAGAAAGAAAAGAAAGAAAGAAAGAAAGAAAGAAAGAAAGAAAGAAAGAAAGAAAGAAAGAAAGAAAGAAAGAAAGAAAGAAAAGAAAGAAAGAAAGAAAGAAAGAGAGAAAGAAAGAGAGAGAGAGAAAGAAAGAAAGAAAAAGAGAGAAAGAGAGAAAGAAGAAAGGAAGGAAGGAAGGAAGGAAGGAAGAGAGAGAGAAAGAGAGAAAGAGAGAAAGAGAGAAAGAGAGAAAGAAAAGAAAGAAAGAAAGAAAAAGAAAGAAAGAAAGAAAGAAAGAAAGAAAGAAAAAGAAAGAAAGAAAGAAAGAAAGAAAGAAAGAAAGAAAGAAAGAAAGAAAGAAAGAAAAAGGAAGGAAGGAAGGAAGGAAGGAAGGAAGGAAGGAAGGAAGGAAGAAAGAAAGAAAGAAAGAAAGAAAGAAAGAAAGAAAGAAAGAAAGAAAGAAAGAAAGAGAAAGAAGGAAAGAAGGAAAGAAGGAAAGAAAGAAAGAAAGAAAGAAAGAAAGAAAGAAAGAAAGAAAGAAAGAAAGAAAGAAAGAAAGAAAGAAAGAAAGAAAGAAAGAAAGAAAGAAAAAGAAAGAAAGAAAGAAAGCCTAGTTTTGGAAGCCATCTAGAAAGGCTTTTTATTTGTTTATTTAAACTATCCCTCTTTTAAACAAAAATCTTTCCTAATATTTGTCAAAAATTAGTTATTCTCATTTTGGTTTCATATTTATTAAAATCTAAGTGTTTGGATACTTAATGTTTGGATACTTTAAAGTTTTAATAGTTTGTCAAAAATGGACAAAGAAATAGTTGAGTATTAGAGAACACTGCCCTTAGATTTTTTTACTATTATATATCATTGATTTTTCTCTTGTACATATTGTTAGGAATAGCTGCATTACTGCATTTACATGTTCCCTGACACTGCATCTCATTTAGGTGTCACAACGTGACTGTATGCACATACATATCCAGTTACCCGTACATCCATTTGGGTGTGAGTAAAAATGAATAAGTGTAAGTAAATATACAATAATAACTTGCAACATTTGCTAAATAATTCTGGTCTCAACTACACACAGACACACATATGTACAAGCATACACATCCACATAACAGTTAGCAGAGAGATTTTCCCATAGATTTTACCCCTAGTTCAGCCCCAGTCTGAACCAGGAGTAACAAAAACAGCCAGCTGCTTTGTATCATTCCCCTTGCCGCTTTATGTGCTTTGTATCATTCCCCTTGCTGTTTTATCTGCATAAGTTAGGACATGCCAGCAAAAAACAGAGTATTCAAGGTCCAACTTCTTATGTTTACCAGCACGCATAATGCATTTGTTGCTGTGATGAACAGGGATCAAATCCTAAACTAAGATACCCTACCATATCTGCACCTATGATTAGGCAATTAAACCACACTTCCAACATATTGAAGGAGATCCAAAAGTCAAAGAAAGTAATCAGTTTCTTTAATAATCAGGTCTTACAAATGAAATTTTATACAGTGATGCATTTTGTTGCCTTACCCTGAAATGACCTTATTAGATCATGCTCAGAACTTTGCCACCAAGCCCACTTTTGTTTTTGATCCAAGTCAGTGTTTGATCTCAAGTTTCCAGGGACAAGCAACAAATATGCTAATTCCAGTTCTTACCTGGCACATAGCAAGCATATGTCACCCTTTCTTCAAAATATAAACTGTTTTCTAAAAAATTACTATAAGAAACTGTAAAGAAAATGAATGCTAACAAATAGAAACATATTCACTTAAAGACATTCATTTAAGCTCTTGGTTTGGCTCTTTCTCCTGGAAAGGCCACAGGAAGAAAATCAGGCTTTTTGTCACTCCGCCTTCTGCTGGTTTCACATCGACGTATATTTTGATTGACTGTTTTTTTTTTTTAATACGTATATACATCTTAATCTCATTGAAAATTGTGTTCTCTCAAACTACACTTTTGTTTCTATACACAAGAAAGGAGATGTTTGGTCTAACATCTTGGCTTGGGGAAGACACAGCACAGCTGCCAACTATTCCTGGTTTTGTTTTATAAACATTTTTTAATAAACTTCAGTTCTTAGGAGAGAAGAAGTCTCTAACTCTGTGTTTGTATGGCACCCAGGAAAATGGTCATGCTGCAGCAAGTGAATCTAAGGGTACAACAGCAATGATAAAATAAATGTATAGACCCTCAGACAGTATGGTACTAGTTTTGGTTTACCTATAGTTAAAAGGTAAACACAGTTATAGAGAATTGCACAATGAATTAGAAACAATAGCAGGTTTGTCTGATAGTGCATTTCATTACTGTGAAACTGAGACAATAAAAGGGAAATAAATTTATGAACTGCTTAGAGATCAATAAGCAAAGGCTTAATAAAAAGAGTTAGGTAATTTCTTATTATTATTTCCATTCAACCTAGAAATAAGGATGGTTCTTGCATGGTATTTCTTTACCATTTACTCATCAAGCCAGTCTTTAACAAAAATGTCTTTGAGTGACGTGGCGTATTTGCGTGAGTAATGTTTGGTTATCATACTGCACACCTCTGCACTTGGGTGAATACGAACACAGGCAGCACTTCACATCCCTGATTATCATGTTGAGGTGCTGACAACTCTGCAAGGATCCTACCAGTCAATTTGTCTAATGTCAGATAAGATTAACCCTGGGCAACACCACCCAAAGACAACTCGCAAATCATTTTTGATAGTGGCCAAAGCATGTTCTCAGCAAAGCAGTATGTCCATATTGGGGGGTTATCTATAACATCACCTTAATAAACATATATTAAGTAAGCCACTGATCAGCTTAGACCAGGATAATATAAGTACAAGAAATTTACTTGTTTTGTTCTTTAGATCACCTGCTGAGAGCAAGCCACATTCTGTGACATTTCTGTGATGGTTTCCCTACCAAAGATGAATGAGAGACCTGATTTTAGTTCTGTTCTTTCAGAGTTCCTTTGTCCTTCATCCTGATCTGGCTGAGAAAGTGGCCTTACTGCGGTTTGTTGATTTTATTCTATCTGAATAAAAGGTCTAGTTATTCATGATGTCTACTGAAGCAAAATCAAATCATTCTGCTATGAACCAAAATCTAGTGCAAGACGTAGCTAACAAATGGTTTCTTGCTTTCAAAACAAAATGTTTTCATCACATTGTGACACAAAATCTTTTATACAACAGGAGCAAAGCAGAACTTCTGGTAGTCAACCAAGACATCATCATGCTCTGAAGACTGTTTCACCTGAATGTAGGCAAAATTGTACTGACAAAATAGGGGACAGTCATTATCTACCAAGCAAAAAAGTCCAGGCTTGCTATAGCACCAGGTGTCTGAGCCCTATCAGTCATGTGCATGGTCAAAATTAGTCACTCCAGCACCTGCCTAGATCCTCTCACAGTTTAATGAGACATTTTATGAAGGCTGTCTATCTTACTAGGAGCCTTAGCTGTTTCTCTTTAAATAGGGTATTTTCACACCTGTGCAAGCAGAGGAAGATGCCTTTAAAAAAAGGAATCTCTGTTTGCATTTGTCCTTTCCTTTAGCTATATTTACATAAGACATCCACTATTATGCAACATGAACATCCACCTTTGTTCAAATTTAAAATAGATTTTCTTAATTCATTTAGTTTTGTTCCTGTGAGATTGCACTGATACAAAAGCACATCAGGTACCTTGAGAAAACTTGTTAGTATGCAACAGAAAGATTAAACAGAATTGATTTTGCCAGGTTATGAATATATAAAGCTAAAGTCAGCTGTTCACTAAAGATTCAGGCATTGGTGAGGAATCGTGATTGTAATCTTTCTACAGTGCATCCCCAAGACTTTTCAAGATAAAGAGCAAATCAGAAACAATACCTCCAATCCTCCAGAAATTTGCTACCAAACTTACTACTTGCTACTAGATAGGATTTCTCCCTCTTTTAAATCAGACACATTATTGATCTGTAGAACTCATTGCTTGTTAATATTTGCAAATGGATGAATTATTAATAATTATTACTATTAATTATTATTAATCTAAAGAGACTAAAGTGAACACTTCAGAATATTTCTAAATGTTATTAGAAGGTCACATGGTAAGAGCAATATCTGCAGGTATGTGTGGTAGATAAAAAAAAGAATAATCTTCAGGCACCAGGGCATAAACAGATCACTACCTGGGATCAGAAAGATATGTCACTCAGTTTTGATGAAGTTGCATGGTTTGAGCACTATGTTTTTTATGCATTTCCCTAATGACTACAGAATTGGCTACTGTTAATCACAGTATCACAGTATCACAGATTTCTAGGTTGGAAGAGACCTCAAGATCATCGAGTCCAACCTCCGACCTAACACTAAGTACTCCACTAAACCATATCGCTAAGCTCTACATCTAAACGTCTTTTAAAGACCTCCAGGGATGGTGACTCCACCACCTCCCTGGGCAGCCCGTTCCAATGCTTAATAACCCTTTCGGTAAAGAAGTACTTCCTAACATCCAACCTTACTTCCTAACATCCAACCTGATGATTTACACCAGAAGAGAATGAGTTATCTATTCAAAGATATTTCTGGCAGAGCAGCTCCGAAGGAGTCATCCTCTCTGATGAAACTGTGAGACTAAATCCTGGACCCCACAGTAGGGATACACACCCAAACGCTATAGGTTGATTGCATAAAATGCACGACAGTAATTGCTGTGTATCCAAGAATGACTGTCAAAAGAGTACTTTGAAGTAATTTTCTTGCAGCATTAGGAAGACTACAGCAGAGAGGTTGAAATCACAAAAACTATTCTTGGGCTTTCTCAGCCCTGTGAAGTATAGCAACTAAGTTGTATTTCCCCTAATCTTTGGAAAAGTTAGGAAATATAAACCTTAATAGTTTGACATTTAGCACAGAAATATATACGATGTGCTTTTATAAGTACTGTCTGCTCCCAAAGTTATGAATTTAAAAGCTATAATACTAAGTTCAGACCATGAATAGCTTTGGTTTAAGGGTAAGCCTGGGATATGATGATTCTGAGTCATCTGTAAGACTAAATTATTAAGGACTTGCTTTGTGCTCTGGGCAAAGATATAAGAACTGAATAAAACATATGTGCTTCCAACACTAAAAAGAATTGCAAGGCTCATGTTCTGTAGAAAGGTCTATTTGCCAGTCAAGAAAGAGGAAGAAGGAGAACTGCGGGTGTCAGCAATAAATAAGTAAGACTGAGGACTTGTTTAATAATTCTACAGGTGAGTGAGAGGAGTTTTTTTCTGCCAACTCCTGATATCAGAAAATGTTTCTCCTGCAGGAGTTATGCTTACAGCACATAAACACTGAATAAATCCCACCATGTAAGAATGACTGCTACAGGATCCATGGGTGACCTTACAGAGGACAGTGTCCTCAGATGCAATACCTGATTGCTTCAGTGCTCTGTCAATGGCCACCTGTAACAGGTTACAGAACATGACATTAGGCACAGATGTTTGGTTAGAGTTAGCATGCTTTACCTTTTTCTTTCCTGACCTATCAATATGAAGGCAACACAATAGCACAAAACAAGTGCTTCGGAGTCAGCAGGATTCAAGTACACCTATATTTTAGGAGAGGAAAATTTTTAAGTGATAGCCACATCCTGCAAACTGCAAAAAGCTCTGTCGTGTTATTAAAGACAAATGACACCCTGAAATTTGCTGGGGATCAGAAATGGATTCCAAGTTGATATTTATTTTTGATCCTATCTTCAAACATGTCATGCAAACGTTATAATTGATTTTCTTTTTTTTTTTGTTTTTCTTTCTCTGTTTCTCTTTGTTATACCTCCATAAACACCTAATGTATAAAATCACAGAATCATAGAATCACAGAATGGTTTGGGTTGGAACGGACAGGAAAGATCACCTGGTTCCAACCCTCCTGCCATGGGCAGGGACACCTCCCACTAGACCAGGTTGCTCAAAGCCTCATTCATCCTGGCCTCGAGCACTTCCAACTACTGGGCATCCACAGCTTCTCTGGGCAGCCTGTTCCCGTACCTGACCACCATCAGAGTGAAGAATTTCTTCCCAATATCTTATCTAAATCTACCCTAACAGCATACAACTATTACCCCTTGTCATATCACTACACTCTGTGACTAATAGTCCCTCCCCAGCTTTCCTGTAGACCCCCTTTAGGTATTGGAAGGATGCTGTAAGGTCTCCCCAGAGCCTTCTCTTCTCCACACTGAACAATCCCTACTCCCTCAGCCTCTTTTCATAGGAGAGGTGTTCCAGCCTCTTGATCACCTCTGTGGCTCTCCTCTGGAATCATTCTAATAGGTCCATGCCCTTCTTGTGCTGGGGGCCCCAGAGCTGAACACAGTGCTCCGGGTGGGACTCATGAGAGCAGAGTAGAGGGGGAGAATTACATCCCTTGACCTGCTGGCCATGCTTCCTTTGATGCAGACCAGGATGCAGTTGGCCTTCTGGGCTACAAGACTACATTGCTGACTCATGTTGAGCTTCTCATCAAAACCATCACTAAGTCCTTCTCCTCAGGCCTATTCTCAATCCATTCTTCACCCAGCTTGTATTTCTGCTTGGATCTTGTACTTGACTTTGTTGACCTTCATGCAGTTCACACAGGCCCACCTCTCAAGCCTGTCCAGGTCCCTCTGGATGACATCCCTTCCCTCCAGCGTGTCAACCACACCACACAGCTAGGTGTCATCAACAAACTTGCTGAGAGCGCACTCAATCCCACTGTCCATGTCACCGAAAAAGATGTTAAACAGTGCCGGTCCCAGTACTGACCCTTGAGGAACACTTCTTGTCATTGTCACTGCAACTCTTTGAATGCGAGTACCCAGTAAATTCTTTATACACTCTATGGTCCCTCTGTCAAATCAATTTCTCCCCATTTTAAAAACAAGGATGTCACGAGGGACCATGAAAAATGCTTTGCACAAGTCCAGGTAGGTAACATCAGTTGCTCATCCCGTATCCAACAATGCTGTAACCCCACTGCAGAATGCCACCAAATTTGTCAGGCACAATCTTGCATGATGAAGCCATGTTGCCTGTCACCAGTAACCTCTTTGTTTACTTGTGCTTTAGCATAGCTTTCAGGAGGATCTGCTTCATGATCTTGCCAGGCACAGAGGTGAGACTGACTAGTCTGTAATTTACCAAGTCTTCCATTTTTTCCCTTTTTAAAAACTGGGGTTAAAAAAGAAAGGACAGAGAGTATGTCTCCTTCATATAAAAAGAAACACTGTACTGATAATTTAAAGAATTAACCACTTCTGAAACCTCTTTTTATCATTACACCAGGAGCTGACATTACATGACACAATTAATTACTGAAGGTCACTGGAAATGAATGGTGATCACAGACTGATGGATGAGCTCTATTTTGGTTAGGCAAACTGGGCAGAATCTGAACCCAAAGGAATGTGGAAGGTACCATGAATGCATGAAACAAAAAACTTTAACCACATTCATGTTCCTTTGTTTTTTGCCAGGGGTTGATGTGATTTATACAGGCAGAAAATGAAAATCGTGTGTCTGTTCAAAATAAAGTCTGAGCAGTAGTACAACCTTCACAGGAGTAGTGCAGTACAACAGCATTACCAGCTAGCCAACAAGCAAGGACAGTGGAAACAGTTCACTGAATCATAGGAAAATCTACAGAAATTCATGCTGATTACATATAGGCTTACCATTTATATCTCCATATATCATTAAGAGGGGGACAATATATTGACATGAAAGTGATGAGGATCCTACTGAAATATGGTGATCTCTGGAAACATCTAAAATTAAGATGAAGAGCAGCATAATGCAGTATGAATCTCCGTTAACACCTTCACAGCAGTAAGCTTGAAGGACTGCATTAACTTGCAAAACAACTAAGTCCTGCCTTGAATATTCACTAGTTCAATGAAGCCATAAACACTCCAAGAATAGAAACACACTTTTGGAAGTATATTTAACTTCATGTATGCTTTTCTGCAGATGTATAAAACTCATATATAACACCTACAATAGCTATGCCTGCTAAACCTGATCTGTGAGAGATCCACTGGGAAAAGTGTATAACTGTAACAGAAAAATAAATTAGAGCAATCACAAAGAAAAAATATAGTATTTAATAAATATATTTTTATTCACATTGTGGTTTTTTTGTTGTTGTTTGTTTAAAAAAGAAAACAAAACATTACTTTGTAGTGAAGTACCAGCTGTTTCAATATAAATAGGCTGTTTTCAAGGAAATTTTGTTACTGGAAACAACAAATATATGGTTTGTGAAAAATCAAGACTAATTCATTAATTTTGATTTCAAGAAAATATTTTCATGACTCCATGAAAGAAGCATAGCATGCCAGCATAAAGATGAAATTCAATCTTAATTTGATGTTCTTCACTCTCTTTAATCTCCATCACAGGGTCAAGGAAAGAGACGGAGTGCCACATCCTTGTGAGCCTGTTTCTTTGCTAAATTCCACTAGTCTTTGTACCCTAAACCAAATCAACTCACACACCAGGGCTTAATCCAGTCAAGTAGCTCACCTCATAATAAATTTAATGATTAGCTGGTGGATTAGATTCCTGTATGGCATTGTATCAAGAGCTTTCGCTAAAATCCAGGTAAAGTATGCCCGTAGCTTTCCGTCTGTCAAGCCTTTCAGATACTTACTCAAACAGTTCTTTCAGATATGTTAAGCATGACCACACTGTGTGAGCTCAAGCTGATTTATGTTTAATTAAGTCAAATACATCATGGAGAGCCCTCTGTGTTGATTTTCTCTCTCTCTCTCTCTCTCTCTTTTTTTTTTTTTTAATCTTCTGATGATCACTTTCATAAAAGTTACTTAAGATTTCAAAGAATTAAAACATAAAGCAAAATAACACAAAACATCTCAGGAAAGGGTGATTTCTATTATGACTCTGAAAGATCACAGCTCATCAACTTTAGCAAATCTTATGACATTTTTTCTCTGGCATTGTAGGGTAACACCATGCATGTATTATCAATCCTTTCTAATCACACACTCCATTGAAAGGTGCATTTACAATGCTGCCTGCACAGGCAGAATGAAGCACATAGTTAAATGCCCCATCTGGGCCCTCAATTGAATTAAATTAACAGTGGAGATACTATGAACAGTTACAGCAGCTGAGAAATTGAGCCCCTATTTTATCCATTGACAAAGTGGTTGAAAAAAATTTATGAGATACATGAAGAAAGTCTACATTTCATTTTTTTGTTGTTGTTGTTTTAATAGTTTTTATAGCTCTATCTTATCCGTTGAAAAGATAAGCAACAGACAATCATTTAATCTTGTAAAATTCTAAATCTTAAACTTTTGTTTTTCCAGTGTCTTCTTGTCCTGAAATTCACACAGAAAAATTCAAGATGTGAGCAGGGGTTGTCTAAAGATCTAATGACAAACTTTAACAGCTTGTGGTTGTTTTGCAGAGATCCTGCCTCTGAGTCTACTATCACATATCCATGCATTACTCATGGCTATGGCAAGAATCAGATCTTTTTTATTAGCCAGATGCTGTTTTTCTCTCTCATACATCCATAGTTCATGGAATGAGTGAGGAGAGAAAGGTTGGGCCATAATTCTTACCCTTCTTTATAGTATAAAAGATCAAATCATTTCAACGTCCATAGAACTGCTTGATTCATATCCTTTATTCAGTATGACCTAGTTTATATCTGCAATCTCTCATTGTTAGGAGATCATGCCTTTTACAACCCTTTCCAATTTCTTTTGCCATCTCATCTTGTTCCCTTTTCTGAACAAGTTATCTCTGTCTAACTAATTTCTTTATTATATTCAATTTCAGGCAATAATGATTATCCCCTTATGCTAGTTCTATTGTCCTGGAAATACTCCAGTTTTGGTAATTGCATTCTGTTGACATAAAATCCCTTCTGCAGCTTCAGTTGGATGCTGTGTTCTCCTTTACTTCCTGTCCTAAAGTGCCATGTCTTGTTGCTGTGCAGTTCTAAACAGCTGCTCTGTTCCGCTCCGCTGCTTTCTGCATTTAAGCGATTTGTGCAGTCACACGCTTGTATGCACGTACACAGGCACACTGATTTGGAAAAAAAAATCAAGAATGCTTTAGCAGCAATTGTAATGCAGGTTGCTGTATAAATAGAAGATTATAGTTACTCTACATTTCCCTGTTTCTGTCCCTATGAAACTTTCCCTCAAATATTTAGAATGTCTATCTGCATTCTTTGAACATATTATCTTAGCAAAAGTCATTTTCTTTGTCTTGACTCTCAAATCCAAATATAGATAGCTTAGTCTTTTTCCTTACCTGGCATCCTTATTTCTTACATTTTTTTGCCTCCAGCTTCTATTTCTTTCTAACTTAATATTATTTATTTTTGAACATAAAAGCCAGCCTTTGATTTCACTGCTTGGTAGGTCTTGTTTGTGTGTTTGTTGGTTTTGTTGTTTAATTCCCTTCATATATTGTGCCTTTGCAAGTCCTCTCAACTGACTTCATCACACAGACTTCCCTGACAGTCTCTTACTACTTTTATAAAAGTTTAACTTGGCCTTTGAGTCCCTTGCTCTGAATGTGCTACAATATACTGGCTTCAGCATTACTTGTTGTCTCATATTAACCCCATTATACAAACCACTTCTACCTGGACAGAACTTAACATGCTCTTATGCATTTCAGGAAGACATCTAACATTTTATACTTGTGATGATTCTTTTCGGTTTTACATTTAGTTTTCAGATTTGCCACACTTTAGTTGTGATTCACTATGCTAGTTTGCATGCTCATTTCATGTCTGAGGTTGCATTCTCCTATAACTAAAATAGAAAAGGAAATATTGTCTTATAATTTGTCTTATAAACAGTCTTATAATTTGCTGTTTACATGGACTGATCCATCTGATGTGGTCTGCATATCCACCTTCCTTAACCTTTTTAGAGAAAAGTTTTTTGGAATAATTCTATTAGCAAAATGTGTTGAACAACCCTTTTATTTAGCATGTGTTTTACACTAACCTAGATTCAGACACAATTATTCCAGCATTAAGCTTATGAAGTTAAAAAGGCTCAGTTTTTCTGTCGTGTTCATGTGATTCATGTAAGGCTTGATTTCTAGAGGTTATAAGCACTGACAGTTATACTGATTTGAAAAACACGGGTTTAGGGAATTAGTGCATACTTTTGGAACATCTGGATGTAAATTTACATGTGTTATCCTGATGTTTAAATGTGAGACCAAAACTTCAAGAAGAGAAACAAGAAGCATATAAGAAAGAAGGTAAAATTAGAACTTGTCAATCTATTTCAGAAGCATTTTTGTAATTTTAGAAAAACACCAATTAATGAATAACTTGCAAATAGGTGCTTGTTTTGCCTACTGTAATACATATTTATATTTGTTACATAGTTTAGATGAATAATTTCTAGTTTATTAAGTGAATCAAGTAAATGCTGGTATGACTAATTGTTATATGTGATACTTTGCTGGTTGTCTAAGGCTTATAATATTTTTTCATACTCCCTCAATGGAGTAAACAGTAAAACAGTGAACAACAAATAATGAACATTTTTATCTAGGCACACTTTTTTTTTCTCATTCAGACGATTAACAGTTGTTCCCAAAACATTTGCCTAAGGCATCTGCCTAACTTGAAGGAGACCCTTCCTGCTTTTTTTTTTTTTTCTGTTAGATTGGACATATGTGTTTATTCAGTACAATAGTAGATACAGAAGCTCACAAGGCAGCACATGCTGAAAGGGCAAAAAAAGTCCTGAGCCGCTAAATATTAAGTAGTTAGTAAATGGAGCCAGCCTTATAACAACTAAGCACAATTTCGGACTGCATAATGAAAACTCCTTCTCAATGAGTTACAAAGGTTTAAAAAAAAAAAAAAAAAAAGCCAATGGAATTTTAGGTTGCACTAAGAAATGGGTAAATATTATGATGCTATTATATAAAGTGGCAATATGCACTCACTCTTAAAACTGTTACATCTGGTTGCCTCCAACAGGAAGTAGCAGAAATAGAAAAGATGCAGAGAATTGCAGCAAGAATGACTAGAGCGAAAATGAGACATTTAATAGTTAGCCTAATGGGCAGTAGCATCAGGACTACATTCAAGCCCCAAAATATCTGCATTTTAGAAAAGTGACATGGTTCCTGCGTAAAGTGTGTAAACTGGAAGATAGGAGTTGGATTGGATGATCCTAGTGGTTTCCTTCCAACTCAAGATGTTATTCTATTCAATTCCATTCTGTTGTAGGCTAGCAGTAGACTAGATTTAGGTTAGATATAGGCCAAATGTAGGTTCCTGTGCATGTTATTTATAAAATATTATATTCCTATACTTAGTCGCTCCACAGTTTTTCCAGAGGCATCAAGGCAGGAACCAATTATTCTTTTGTGATAAGGATATTTCTTCAAATATTATTTGTTTGGTTAGAAGGAAGTGGTGATTATTTGAATCATTTCTTAATTTAGCTGAAGCAACTCGCCCATATATAATACAGGTTAGAGCAGAAATCAGACGAGCTTTCCTTCACAGTTCAGTAAATGAATCCTGGACCTGACCTCTATTACTGTTATTCCAACCTGGTGCTCTGCTGAGTAGAGCTCTAATCATGCATATTTTTCCCACATGGCTCAATGGTTTTCCAATGGGCTGGGAACAAGCCCACTAGGAGCTAGATAACAGCCGCTTGTCAATGAAATCCACCTGCTTTACCAGTCAGACCCTGCACTTCTAAGTAAACAAAGAGCAACATAGTGATAATATCACACAGCATATATCCCCAGTTGCAGCATTGATCCTCTTAGTGTTGTTCTACACTTGGCTAACATACATACAGCTACATATTTTTTGCTAATTACTTTTCTCAGAAATAGCCAATTTTCAAACATGCACTTTTAGCTCATTAGAGATCCAATCAGCATTTGTAAGAATTCAAATTCTGTACTTAGTCAGCAGTTTTTTTAGTTACTATAATAATTATTTTAATGTCTCAAAAACAAGAAGCTGCACACAGTTTTTTGGGGGGGAGGGGTGTGGTAATGTTATGTTGTATTAAGGGAACTATTTTCTGTTTCAAATCTTGTTTAGCAATGTAGACAAGGTTATGAAATACATCTTTAGTAAACTGTAGTTACGAATATAGTGAAATAGATAAACTTTTAATTCAATTTATCTTAAAAAGAACAGGTAAAAAAAAAAGAATGAAATTGAATTTTAATTGAATGTCTTCAATGAAAGAAAAAAGAGTAATTAAATAATTCTTTTTTCTCCAGTGCACAATTTCTTATATTACAAAGTGATATCAAAAATAAAGAAAGAATTAATGTAAAAACTTGGGAAAGTTTAGATAAAAAATAAATTAGTATCTTCTTTAATTTCTTCAATTTTTATTCCATGCACACACATGCTTTTTATACCTAAACCAGATACCAATAAAGCTCTGAGTTTTGGAATGAGAGCACTCAGAAGCTTCCATGTAGAAACAACCTGACTTTTATTTTTGAAGCAAAGTAGAAAACAACAACAAATTATACTGTTTTGTCTAACTTTCTGCTTGACACTCACACCACAGAGGTTTTCATAGGAATTGCAGAATTGTGAACACCCTGAGATTTGCTTACTGCTAAAAAGATGGTCAACAAGAATTTGTTCAGCCAAAAATCAACAGCATTGAAATAAATCACATATAACAGACATAGTCCTAAAGATCATTCTATCTATTTCCATTCAGTTATTCATCAGTGGTGTCATACTATCTTCCTAGCTGGCTATTTGTCTAGGTGAGAAGTTCCCCCCCCCAAAAAAAAAAGACAGCTCTGTTATGCAATTCACACTCCTTTACTTTATTCTCTTGCCACTGCCTCCTTTTCCTTCTGGGACAAAAATGCCCTGGTTATGTTTCCTCCTATTATGCATTAGGGAAGTAGAGGACACAGAAGGGAACCAGCGCATGTTAAGCATACTGGCCTGACCCTCATCTGTCCATTGCAGAACAGCAGGATCAAAGGTCCTGTGATCTTCCATCAAGAACAGGGAACCAGCAGCGAATGTTCTTCCTCTCTACCTATGACCTCATCAAATTTCAGAAAAATGGGGGCGGCTGGGGGGAAGAGAAATTTAAGAGAAATTTAAGGTGATGGTGTACTTTCAGTGAAGAAGTTACAGTTGGACAGGACAGCTTTGTTTTGCATGATGGCCAACAGTTCAGAGACAATAAGCAAATAACTTGGCACAAGCAGCCTTGTTATGTGAGAGTTAGAATGACATTCTTAGTCTAAGCAGTAAAAACAATGCAAACGTCTTATTTAAGGAAATGAATGTTAGTTTGCGTGGCTATACACAGAGCTCATTGATATAATGGAGTCAACAAAATATGTGTTCAAAGTATCATTTGATTCTGCTTTAACAAGTTGTAAAAGTGTATTCTTGTACATTTTTTATAATAATACTATTGTTTGAACTCACAGCGATAGAAATGTGTTACGAACAAAAGAGGGATCTGTTTATCAGTACATAACCATTTTCCATTTCATGCTATTTTTTACTGTAGTGGCTAACTGAAAATATCATCTTTTTGAGACCAAGACTCAAATGTAGAATTCTACAGGAAGACGTGGGACAAATAGAGGAAGGTCCAAAAATTACAGTAGGATAAAATGTTGACAATATAGCCCTAAATGCACTGACTTCATTGTGTTAAGTTTTGAGTGTTATGATACAAGGTAGTGTCATTGTCTGCATTCCCTCAGCACTGATACAGCAGGACATTTTTTGTTTCCTGACTAGGAAGTATTAGTGCAATAAGACTTTCTGTAAAATAAGCCATAAGTTTTGAGTCATGCAAGGCAGTAATTTTTTCCTATATTAGCCAACAACACCAGTTATTTTAAGATTATATGGAGTATTTTAAACTGCATTTTCCATTACTTGTGACCTACAGAAATATTCTCTAAGGACAGAGTTTGGGGCTTATTTGTTTTCTTTATGAAAAAATTTGTTTAGTTAAATTGGCATGTCAGCTCTCCAAATACAAACATAAATATTTTTCTCTTTTTAGGCAAGTTTTAATATAGTCTGGTTCATGAAAATACAGAATGGCATAAATTTACACTTTTAAGTGCTCATTCACAATTGCCTGCTTGCACTGATTGAAAGAAAGGACAAGTAAACAAGTAATAAGTCTTTTAAAACTGCTTCATGTATGCATTGAAGCAGTAGAGACCAATGCTGCACACTGTTATGTGATTTGGTTGCTAACATTTGTAGACAAAAGCGTTCTCTGTAGAAACAATCCAATGCCAGATACTTGACTTGACATGCTGTTGAGAGATTTCAAGAGGACTTTGCAAAATAACAACATAATTTAAAATATGATTATGAGGCTACCATAGAGGCAGAAATAAAACATCCTTGTGATTAGTTCTTTTAGACATTTAAATAACTTAAATACAAGATTCATATAGTTAATTCAGAGTCTAGCAGTTACATTAGGCATACCAACTGTAATGGTAGTACATAATAATTATCACAAATATATTTTTTTTTTTTGCAAGTGTGTTGTTACTTTCTGGTTTAATTTGTCAGTTTGAGAACTAGATAAGCCATTGTGTATTCAAATAAGAAAAAAGAAAAAAAAGAAAAAAAAAAGAAAAAAAAAGAGAGAGAGATGCAATGTTGGTTAGAGTTCAGACCACTAAATTCTAGTCATCTCTTCCACAGGGTACCACTGCATATCACAGTATCACAGTATCACAGATTTCTGGGTTGGAAGAGACCTCAAGATCATCGAGTCCAACCTTCGACCTAACACTAAGTACTCCACTAAACCATATCGCTAAGCTCTACATCTAAACGTCTTTTAAAGACCTCCAGGGATGGTGACTCCACCACCTCCCTGGGCAGCCTGTTCCAATGCTTAATAACCCTTTCGGTAAAGAAGTACTTCCTAACATCCAACCTAAAACTCCCCTGTCGCAACTTTCGCCCATTCCCCCTCGTCCTGTCACCAGGCACGTAGGAGAACAGACCAACCCCCACCTCTCTACAGCCTCCTTTAAGGTAACTGTAGAGAGCGATAAGGTCGCCCATGAGCCTCCTCTGCTCCAGGCTGAACAAGCCCAGCTCCCTCAGCCGCTCCTCGTAAGACTTGTTCTCCAGACCCCTCACCAGCTTGGTCGCCCTTCTCTGGACTCGCTCGAGCACGTCCATGTCCTTCCTGTAGCGAGGGGCCCAAAACTGAACACAGTACTCGAGGTGCGGCCTCACCAGAGCCGAGTACAGGGGCACAATCACTTCCCTAGACCTGCTGGCCACACTGCTTTTTATACAGGCCAGGATGCTGTTGGCCTTCTTGGCCACCTGGGCACACTGCTGGCTCATATTCAGCCGACTATCAACCAGTACTCCCAGGTCCTTCTCGGCCAGGCAGCTTTCCAGCCACTCATCTCCCAGCCTGTAGCTCTGCTTGGGGTTGTTGCGCCCCAGGTGCAGGACCCGGTACTTGGCCTTGTTGAACTTCATACAGTTGACCTCAGCCCATCGCTCCAGCCTATCCAGATCCTCCTGCAGAGCCTTCCTGCCCTCGAACAGATCGACACACGCACTTAGCTTGGTGTCATCTGCAAACTTACTGAGGGTGCACTGGACGCCCTCATCCAGATCATCGATAAAGATATTAAAGAGGGCCGGCCCCAGTACTGAGCCCTGGGGGACACCACTAGTGACCGGCCTCCAACCAGATTTGACTCCATTCACCACAACTCTCTGGGCCCGGCTATCCAGCCAGTTTCTAACCCAGCGAAGCGTACGCCAGTCCAAGCCCCGAGCAGCCAGTTTCTTGAGGAGAATGTTGTGGGGAACTGTGTCAAAAGCCTTACTGAGGTCAAGGTAAACCACATCCACAGCCTTTCCCTCATCCACTAAGTGCACGTCACTTGGTCATAGAAGGAGATCAGGTTCGTCAAGCAGGACCTGCCTTTCATAAACCCATGCTGACTGGGCCTGATTGCCTGCTTGCCCTGCAAGTGCCGCGTGATGACCCTCAAGATAATCTGCTCCATGAGCTTTCCTGGCACTGAGGTCAAACTGACAGGCCTATAGTTCCCCGGGTCTGCCCTGCAGCTCTTCTTATAGATGGGCGTCACATTGGCTAGCCGCCAGTCAACTGGGACCTCCCCCGATAGCCAGGACTGCCGATAAATGATGGAAAGCGGCTCGGCCAGCTCCTCCGCCAGTTCTTTCAGTACCCTCGGGTGCATCCCATCCGGCCCCATCGACTTGCGCACATCCAAGTTCCGTAGCAGGTCGCCAACCATTTCCTCATGGATAGCGAAGGCCACATCCTGCTCCCCATCCCCTTCCACCAGCTCAAGGCACTGGGTATCCAGAGAACAACCGGTATTGCCGCTAAAGACTGAGGCAAAGGCGGCATTAAGCACCTCAGCCTTTTCCTCATCCTTAGTAACTAGGTTTCCCCTCGCATCCAGTAAAGGATGGAGATTCTCCTTAGTCCTCCGTTTCGCGTTGATATATTTGTAAAAGGATTTTTTGTTGTCTTTAACGGCAGTAGCCAGGTTGAGCTCCAGATGAGCTTTGGCCTTTCTAATTTTGTCCCTGCACAGCCTCGCTACATCCTTGTAGTCCTCCTCAGTGGCCCGCCCTTTTTTCCAAAGATTATAAACCCTCTTTTTTCTGGTAAGCACAAGCCGCAACTCTCTGTTGAGCCAGGCCGGTGCAGACCATATGGTGCAGACCCTCTGCTTATGGCAGATCCTGGACTTTCTGTGACACTGTCTTCCATATTAGCAGAAAGTGTATATATTCTGTCTCTTAATTCGTTGTCATGTTGCTGCTTAATGAATTGCAAAAGGCCATTTTAGACTCCCTTCTTCCCTCTTCTTCAAGAACTGCACCTTACTAATGGGAAGGCTTATGTGCCCTAGGAAACCTTAGCATTGTAGTGGGATAAAAGGATGGATGACCTGAAATACTAGAAAAGTCAGGGAAGTGCAAATGAAATTAAAATCTGCTTCTTTCTATCCTTTAACAAAACTGAAGATAAATTAGATGAGGTTGTTAAGACTGTTAAAACAGGGTCTCTTTTCCTAATTAAAGTATCTAAGAAAGTATCTAGGATACAGCCAGGAGATTTTAGGCAGTTTCTTTACATATGATACACCATTAGACCAGTGGAAACATAATTGACCTGAAGCTTTGTTGTTTCCTGTCCTTTCCTACATTTAGGCTATTAACATATCAAGGGAGAACTGAGTAGGGAGGTCTAGTGGCTAAAGTTCATACTGAGTGGGCTTTTCCTTGGCTGCCAGAACATCTGGTAGTTTTCAGATGTTTGTTTTCTCATTTGGAGGCTTATTTGATACAACTGTATTGAGAGTGGGCTGCCTAGTATCTTGTCTAATAAGCTATGTTTTGGTATACCATCATAGACAGAAATAATGGATGGATCTTATTTGCATTTCTTTTTGCATCAGCCACAGTTGGATTTTGCAAGTAGGTAAAGCTGTGGCATTTTTCCCCTATAGCGGCTGCTTCTTCACCCAGAAAAATCTTTATCGCAACACATCTTCAGGTGTTGACGGCACACTTTTCTACTTCTTTTGTAAAAACATGTTACTTTATTAACAGCAGACCTCAAAAAAATGGGAAATTAGCCCAGAACTAGGAGATGTATAAAAAAGGCTCCTGTTGAACTTCATGCCCAACCACTGTTTTGAGTGGCATTATCACAGAATCACAGAATTGTAGGGGTTGGAAGGGACCCTAAGAGATCATTGGGTCCAACCTTCCTGCCAAAGTAGGTTCCTTAGAGCAGGTTGCCCAATTAGGCGTCCAGACAGGCCTTGAATATCTCCAGAGAAGGAGACTCCACAACCTCCCTGGGCAGCCTGTTCCAGTGCTCCATCACCCTTACTGTGAAGAACTTCTTTGGCATATTGGTGCGGAACTTCCTGTGATCCATTTTTTTGTCCATTGCCCCTTGTCCTGTCCCCACAAACCACTGAAAAGAGGTTGGCCAAATCCATCTGTCTCCCATGCTTAAGGCATATGTAAATGCTAATAAGATCCCCTCTCAGTTTTCTTTTCTCAAGGCTGAACAGACCCAGGTCTCAGCCTTTCCTCATAGGGAAGATGCTCCAGGCCCCCTATCATCTTTGTGGCCCGCCCTCCGCTGGACTCTTTCCAGGAGATCCCTGTCTTTTTTGTACCAAGGATTAGCCAAATCATACAACTCTAACTCTTATAGGTAAGGGTGGAAAGCAAATAAGGTGTATTTTTTAGGGCAAAAATGTCTGAAAGGCAGCATTCCCATAGTTTTTCTCAATGTTCTCTTAATGGGCTGGGTTTTCAAGCAAATCATAGAATCATTAAGGTTGGAAAAGACCTCCAAGATCACCTGGTCCAACCATCACTCTACTACCAATGCCACCCACTAAGCAATGTCCCTAAGCACCACCTCCAGTCTTTCCTTAAACACCCCCACGGACACTGACTCCATCACAGAATCACAGAATCACAGAATCGTCTAGGTTGGAAGAGACCTCCAAGATCATCTAGTCCAACCTCTGCCCTAACACTAACAAGTCCTACACTAAACCATATCACTAAGGGCTACATCTAAACGTCTTTTAAAGACCTCCAGGGATGGTGACTCAACCACTTCCCTGGGCAGACTATTCCAATGCCTAACAACCCTTTCAGTAAAGAAGTTCTTCCTAACATCCAACCTAAACCTCCCCTGGCGCAACTTTAGCCCATTCCCCCTCGTCCTGTCACCGGGCACGTGGGAGAATAGACCAGCCCCCACCTCTCTACAGCCTCCTTTAAGGTACCTATAGAGAGCGATGAGGTCTCCCCTGAGCCTCCTCTTCTCCAGGCTAAACAACCCCAGCTCCCTCAGCCGCTCCTCATAAGACTTGTTCTCCAGACCCCTCACCAGCCTCGTCGCCCTTCTCTGGACTCTCTCGAGCACCTCCATGTCCTTCTTGTAGCGAGGGGCCCAAAACTGAACACAGTACTCGAGGTGCGGCCTCACCAGAGCCGAGTACAGGGGCACAATCACCTCCTTAGACCTGCTGGCCACACTGCTTCTTATGCAAGCCAGGATGCTGTTGGCCTTCTTGGCCACCTGGGCACACTGCTGGCTCATATTCAGCCGACTATCAACCAGTACTCCCAGGTCCTTCTCTGCCAGGCAGCTTTCCAACCACTCTTCTCCCAGCCTGTAGCTCTGCTTTGGGTTGTTAAGCCCCAGATGCAGGACCCAGCACTTGGCCTTGTTGAACTTCATACAGTTGGCCTCAGCCCATCGCTCCAGCCTATCCAGATCCTCCTGCAGAGCCTTCCTTCCCTTGAGCAGATCGACACACGCACCTAATTTGGTGTCATCTGCAAACTTACTCAGGGTGCACTCGATCCCCTCATCCAGGTCATCGATAAAGATATTGAAGAGGACTGGCCCCAGTACTGAGCCCTGGGGGACTCCATTAGTGACTGGCCTCCAACTGGATTTAACTCCATTCACCACAACTCTTTGGGCCCGGCCATCCAGCCAGCTTTTAACCCAACAAAGCGTACGCCAGTCCAAGCCACGAGCAGCCAGTTTCATGAGGAGAATGTTGTGGGAAACGGTGTCAAAAGCCTTACTGAAGTCAAGGTAGACCACAGTAAGACCACTTCCCTGGACAACCCATTCCAATGCCTGACTACTCTTTCTGAGAAGAAATGTCTCTTCATCTCCAACCTAAACCTCCCCAGGCACAACTTGAGACCATTCCCTCTAGTCCTATCACTAGTTATCTGTGAGAAGAGGCTGACCCCCCAGCTCCCCACAACTTCCTTTCAGGTAGTTGTAGAGAGCAATAAGGTCTCCACTGAGCCTCGTCTTCCCCAGACTAAACAACCCCAGTTCCCTCAGCTGCTCCTCACAGGACTTGTGTTCCAGGCCCTTCACCAGCTTCGTAGCCATTCTCTGGACATGTTCCAGGGCCTTGATGTCTTTCTTGTACTGAGGGGCCCAAAACTGAACACAGTACTCGAGGTGTGGCCTCATCAGAGCTGAGTGCAGGGGAAAATCACCTCCCTGGTCCTGCTGGCTACACTATTCCTGATACAAGCCAGGATGCCGTTGGCCTTGTTGGCCACCTGGGCACACTGCCAGCTCATGTTCAGGGAAGCATCACCCAGCACTTCCAGATATTTTTCCTCTGCACAGCTTTCAAGCCACTCTGCCCCAAGCCTGTAGCATTGCATGGGCTTGTTTTGGCCAAAGTGCAGGACCCAGCACTTAGCCATGTTAAACCTCATCCCACTGGCCTCTGCCTGCCCATCCAACCTGTCCAGGTCCCTCTGCAGGGCCTTCATACCCTCCGGCAGATTGATACTTCCTCCACAACTTGGTGTCATCTGCAAACCTACTGAGGGTGCACTCAATTCCCTCATACAAATCATCAATAAAGATATTAAAGAGGATGGGCCCCAGCACTGACCCCTGGGGAACACCACTTGTGACCATTCACTAGCTGGATTTCACTTGTTTCACTGCTACTTTCTGAGCCCTGCCGTCCAGCCAGTTTTCAACCCAGCAAAGAGTGTAACAGTCACTGTGAGGTTAAAATAGTTCATCATTTTATCAAGATTATCGAGGTTATGACTCAGGACTTAATAGTCTGGTAGTGCTTTTTGTCACAATTTAATGGTATATTGATCTTCCGAGTGAACAATCATGACCTTCAGCTGCTTACAGATGCTTTCAAGGGGAAAAGGCTTAAGGAGGTTATTCCCAAGGAACCAGGCACAGTGAGCCATGACCCACCTAGATGAGTGTAGTGCAGCCGTCCTAAACACCACAGCAATTTGGGAAATGCTTCCCTGTGTAGTGACACCTGAAAGAGATCACAAAAGACTCATGACCGGCCATTATTATCGTAAGCAATCAATAAAGCAATCACGAGTATTATTAGCAGACAGCACATTCAAATCTTAGGCTGCTTAGCATCTATGTTTAGAGGTGTCTTTGCTCAGAGTGCAGTGAGTGTCAAGGCAGCATTACTAAGTAATCAGGCAAACTTATGGAGTCATATTTCCGTAGCATCGCATAAAGACAGCGATTTGGAGGGAAGTGATTGTGCTTTAGAAATGCACCAAACTCTTTTAGGGACTGTGCTATCAATGTACTCTCTCATTCTTTGATTGGTAGATTTTTTGTTTCTGATTTTTTTTCAGCTATTCTTAACATGAATTGAAAATAATGGTAGCCAGAAGGATCAGATAAACAGTCAAAGGGTCAGAAACTTCATGAGTCCCATCATGGAAAATTTTAGTATCTCCATTGACTTGTTCATACAGACTTTATGAGTGTGGATCTCGATTTAATGGTGAAAATACATGTATATATATATGAAAGCATGCCAACCAGATCACCTAACAACCATAATTAATCTTTATATATTTTGGGTGAAGAAAACTGTATATTCAGAAAGGGAATGTTACTCTAGTTTCACATTTGTTAGTGCAAAACCCATGTTTTCTGTTGTCTCACAATCTAAAAATGTCTAAGTAAAAGCAGAACTCTCCACATATTTGCCTCTTAGTGTAGTTTTTTAAATTCCTCTTATGTCATTCTTTGCGTTGCCTAACATTGCAGCATCGAGCATGCTGAGTGACAGGCCTGCTGGAAAGGCACTCTCTTGTCTGTTTTGACAAAGCCACATGCTAGTAAACATCCTGAGTCTGTCAAAAAAAAAATTAATAGTTCAATTATTGATATACTTAAACTCTACAATCCCACATCTTAGTTCTAATACAGCTGTTGTGATTTTTACCTTCAGCTTTGCCTTAAGTGAAAATTAGCTCAAATAGCAAGGAACTATAATGACCTTTAAAATCCCACTGTATAGTTTATTGACTAAAAATGCACAGAAAAACAGGCAGCACAGTAAACCATATTGAATATGCTTTACTTAAGGGAGGGGTGGGGGGTGGGGAGTATCAACTTGTCTCAAATCCAGTAAATAGCCAATAAAAATTCACCTTGCCTCTATATTGTCCTAGGAGAGGCAATCTCATTTACATTTATTGGAAGAAATGATGTAGTGTCCTGCAGATAATTAACACAATAAAATGCTGCTAATTTCACAGTGTCATTATAAAATTTGCCAGTTTAAATTAGAAAGTGATTAACCCTCTGAGTGAGGCAATGACATTTCCATTCCCAGTCTGCGAATTAAATTTGCAAGATTTTTTTTTCACTTCGAAAGTTCATCTGTCTCTCTGCTGATGTTGTCCTTTACTTTTCCACCCTCCCATTCTGTCCAGTGAGGAAACCTGTTGGCTAAACAATGTGAATTCATGACTATTTCACATCACTAAGCAAGATCATACCATAGGCATGGACATGTTAGTTACTAGAGGATAAATTCTCTCTTAAAAGAAAATAGAACTAATAATCCCTGATAAGCAGAGGTTCACTGAGTAATGAACTTCTTGTTGGTGCATGTAAAAGAGGAAGGTTTTTCCATTAATGAGGTATCTCTAGAAAGAGCTTCATTTCATATAATGACAGAAAATCCTTAACCTTTTGCCTGGACACTACTTTATCCATTTGCTGTATCTATCACTTCCACAACGTGTTCTAATTAATACCTTAAAAAAATGAATAAACTCATTTAAAGAATAGATTTATTGCACAGTAATTTAAATATTCTAACTCAAGTGAAATCCTCTTAAGAGATTGTTTAATGTGGAAAAAATGAATAAAAATTCCAGTTAGGATAGAATTGTCCAATCCATTAAAACAACTATTAATTGAATAAGTTCAATGCATGAATTTACAATACTGCTAAAAATATGGTTGGTTAGCTCCACCCCCTAAAAAAAAATTCAAGCCCCCGAAAGAAATCAACAATGTACAAAGACTATATTTCTAAAATGGAAGACATATTTCCAAGGCGTTTAGCTGGTACATCCTGCTAATTAATAATGAGTTTTAGGCTCAAGCACCCCTAAATTTTAACTAGCAATACATTCTTATATAGCAGCCTGTAGACTTACCATATGCTCCATATGTTCAGAGTTCTTATTGTAAGGAAATACCTCCACTTGAAAACGTGGTCCAGCAGACAAGGAAGGAAAAGATCAGCACAGTGCAAATCTCCATATTAACCTTGCTGTTGTTTTAAGGTATTCCCAAAGTGGGATTCATGCTTAGAGCACAATAGCTGAGCATGAACTGTGACAAGGCCAATAATTACTCTTTCACCATTATCCACTAGATCTTGTTCAAGGTCAGGCTTGAGCTACCATCAGCACTCAGAGAGGAGAAGCTCAGATTGGGTCATCTAAATCAGCATGGAGAAGCTCACGTGAGTGCAGTTATAGCCACCTACACTCGACCGCAGGAAGTGAACTAGATGGGGAAGCACAACAACTCATCATCCTTGCTTTCTTTACAGTGAAAGGGATCCAATATAGCACATTCAAAATAAAGAAGATGATTATTTTTATCATCTAGATTTGTCTCTTCAAATATTTTTTAAACAAAGCACTGATTCATTTACTTGATACACCTATTTAAAGCCATTGTACTTATACATAGTAATCACACAAACTTGGTTTCTTAAATACATTGTACATTTTCTTAATACACAGATCTCATTTAATGTCATGAAATGAAAGTGCCACATTGATTTAAAGTACTTTAAGAAAATAGCAGCTCTTTCCCTTCACCATGCACAAACACCCAATTCAGGCCTTGTATAGTCCTGCACTACAACAAATCCATTCATGGAAGTAGCTCCAGGAACAGATCCAACAGTACAGAAGTTGTGAAACCAGAAAAGATTTCAGCTTGCACTAGGCCAGAGGAAAATTTGAATGGCAAATATAAAGGGACTGAGTGATTGAATTTTGCTTTGCTATGAAAAAAAACCATTGCACAGATCCGTTTTAAAGGAAGCATCTAGAACTGCCGTGACCATTTAAGCACAGCAGCCTCTCTACAAAAGTCTTCTGACCATCCTACATTTAGGGGAAAAGCACAGAGAAGGAAGTAGGCTACTTGGTCCACTGAGATGATCTCTGTCACACTCGGCAACAGTCCTCAGCTTCTTTCTTTAGAGGGGCGGGAATTCTCCTAAACTGATTCTTCCCCACGATGAGATCAACTAGTTCAGCAGAAATGATCATGTAGAGATAGCTTAGTAGAAAAAGCTACTTTATACTTTCTGCCATCGCTTAGACAGAAAATTAGACAGAAAACAAACAAATAAATGAAAGAAAAACAACACCATACTATTTTGCAAAGTAACGAAAAAAAAAAAAGAGAAGCTTAAATATCACCACATGCAAAAGAAGAAACAGAAAGCTGTCTGGGGCACGAGGACAGTAGAAATAAACCCTCCATGAAATTGTCTTGAATGAGCATTCAAGAGCACTACAAACCTGAGAAATATAGACATTTTCTTCACAAATATTATTGTCATTGATTGTCTAAAGAAAAAAGCGTGATATTCTCTTCTTCATGTACTAGGGTTTTTATATTACAGAAAGCTTTTGGGTAACACTGGGCTACAGTTAATATTGCAAACAGTTTTTATTATATTTACTAGTCTTTGCATATTCATGACTCCCTGGAAAATTCAATTTTGAGGCCTGCAATTTTTCATAGTTTTTATCTCTGCCCATAAGTAAGTATTTCTTAAAGCCCCCTCCAGCTATATTTTTGTTCAACATGTTTGAAAAATAAAAATTCACATTCTCATTAAAAAACTTAAATAATCTCTTTTTTAATACAGAGCAAAAATGCACAGGTCTGATGTCTGAAGTTTGAAATCTGATGTTTGCCTAGAGCTTTAAATACTACTTTCTCTTGTTATATATATATAATTGCAAAACATCTGACATGAGATGAGTTGATATCACTGAGAGAAGTAGATGAGTGTTTGGGTTCAGAGTTCCTTCAGTGGAGTGGAGAAGAAGCAGACAAAATACCTATTGAAGTACTTTAGTTCTGAATCAGTTCAGAGAAAGCTGCAACTATCCCCAAATTTGCTAAGGCCATAGTTTGAAAAAATAATGCAAGTTAGCAAGTAGTCAAAAACACTCTCCTTTCTTGGCTGCTCATCTCTTTCTTGCTTAGTAGTGAGACAGATCAGTGGTTGAGAAATAATGATTTGTTTACATTAGGCTAGTCTTCTACTCAACATCAGGGTAAGAGTGAAGAGATGATGTGAGGAGGAATATGGGATTTTGGAGGCAACATCAACTAAGCTTGATCAATGCATTCATGAAATTACAACTTAATTTCAGAATACCACTTATCCATGAAATGTGAAAACTCAGTTCAATATTTTTAAATTATTTAAAGCACTCTGAACTTCATGGTTTCAACTAAGACTATCCTGCATGCAGCTGTAATTTAGACTGATGCCTTTTAATTTGTATTCTTCCACCCATGCAATGGCTTTTAAACTACTCTTTCTCACCAAAAGTCTTTTTCTTCCTGATTTTTGGAAGAATATTTTATGACTAAATATGAAAAACCTTATTTTTTTCACATTTCAAATATCTTAAAAAAAAAAAACTGACTTCAAAAACCCTAGTACAGGTACCTCAGTAATTGTTCTGATATTCAAAAGTGCTACTCAACAGCACCTCTCAGGGAACTCACAGGAAAAAGGGATGGTGCAGAGTTCTTTCTGTATATTTATTGGTTTTGTCATATGGAGTTTTTATGGATAGATTGTAATGTGTATGGAGATTTCATTAGGTATACTTTTACTCTTTTATAAAAGGATCTGAAGCCTGAGAATGTGAAATTTTATTTTTACAATGAAACTGTAAAATAGAAAACCTCTTTTTGATAGAAATGGTGTAAAACTCCAATCACTGGATGCAATATATAAAGAATTAGAATTTCAGTCTCTATTTAGTTCATGTGTCCATACAACTTATTTATATAATCAGACTCTCTTTTTGTGTTGAAAAGTTTCGACTTCTGCCCACTGCTGCTAACTTGAACTAAAATTGTTGGAATAACACCTCAGACACTATATTACGGTTTTCTATTTCTGGGGGTTGATCTACCACCACATAATATGGAGTAGATTCTATAGTGTAGAAAATCCCATACAAGATACTGAAGTTAGACTGATTGTTGGTTATTCATTCTCAGGAAGGAGTGCACATGAGCTAAATGACGTTCTTAGTATTCAAATTAGGACACCTTGAGGCAAAAGTTTTAATCTGTACTTCATATGAGTTAGTGCACACTATGGCAATGGGGCTGACCCTTTTTGGGTCATTGTCCAACTCACAAGCAATTCACCTATTTACCTGCCCTGTAGGCTTCTTGTGAACATGCAAGCAAGCTATGTAAAATGTTACATCACCTCCTGTCAACCTCTCCCTGCATTCTTCTGCTGTTGAGAGCAAAGCCAATGAGGCTACAGCCATGAGGATCTCCTACTCTATGCATGTGGGATGTTGTATGGAGAACCACCGCAGAAGCATAGACTTGGTATCTGCCCTTTTTGTCCCTTGCATTCAGGGCCTCTTTTACCTGCTCTACAACTGGACCACAGTGCAGTCTTGTCATCCCATTTCTCTGGGATGAAGGACTATGCAATCCCTACAATCAGGACTGACCATAAAAGGATGTGAAGTATGGACTATCAGAGCCTTTCTAAGTGCCTTCACCATGAGCCAGTGCTGCACCTTCTGCACCAGGAGGTCACATCCTTGAACTGCCCTATTCAGGGTAGCTGACGAAGATCTAACTGTGTGCTTATCTTTCACTGGAGCTCCTGCAGGTGTGAGGTACATCCCTTTGCTCTGGAGTATCAGTTTCCTTTCTGGCCTTACTCAACACTCTGTCTGCTCCTATCAGAGCAGAGGTCTTTGTCCTCCCACATGTATATATCTTTGTACAGAACTATGTGTGAATATATCAGATCGGAGAGAAGAGTCTGCCAGAAGAGCCACTGAGTGGTACCACAAAAAAAATTAGAAATTAAATTGTTTTCAGACTGCCACCTGTGCAGCTATTGGCAGATAAATAAGCAGATATTATCTTAAGAACTAGAAATA
Organism: Anser cygnoides; assembly: GCF_040182565.1. Taxonomy (NCBI): domain Eukaryota; kingdom Metazoa; phylum Chordata; class Aves; order Anseriformes; family Anatidae; genus Anser; species Anser cygnoides. The sequence continues at coordinate 44,999,974 of NC_089912.1, forward strand.
AAGCTCTTTTCATTACTTTTGTCAATTAAAACAGTATTTGAATTCACAAAAAGTATGTTTTTCCATTAAAGCTTTCGTTCTATCTTTGTTCTGAGAATTTTGATCACTTGCAATTTTGTATTGTCAATGGGAGGTGAATGCACAACTGAATTTAGGTAGCTACATGACCCAACAATGTAGGAATTATATATATATATTTTTATATATATATATATATATTATATAACTATACTTCATGAGGTCATGTACACATCCCATTGAGGCAAAAAGTACACTTATCCCCATTCTAGAAGTAAAAGACCAGTGTAGACAGAGATGAGAGCTATAATACAAAGTTGGCTTTAATGTGTAAATAGAATTCAGGAAAAAAACAGGTATGCAACCTTTAAACTTTTTCCAAGCTTAAAATGTTAATGTCTACAGGTATTTAAGTCATGAGCAGAAAAAATTATGAATGTCCTTCTGTAAACACATGGGACTGTTCTATCCTTGGTCTTCGGGACATTTTTTCTCTACCAAAGCTTGTTCAGAATTCTCAAACTGGGCATTCTTCAAAATGTTTCTAGAAAAGAGAGATTCAGGAGGTGTGTTTTTCAGTATTGCTCTTTTGCTTTTAAAACAGTGACTCCAGAAATAATGCTGTGGCTACTGTCCTGTTAAATAATACCCACAGGTGAAAGATGTGATACTATTCATCTACATAGAATCATAGAATCATAGAATGGTTTGTATTGGAAGAGACCTGAAAGATTATCTAGTTTGATCCCCCATGTCATGGGCAGGGATGCCACCCACTAGATCAGGTTGCTGAAGGCCTCGTCCAACCTGGTCTTGAACAGCTATAGGGATGGGGCATTCACAACTTCTCTGGATAACCTGTTCCAGTGCCTCACCACACTCTGAGTGAAAAATTTCCTCGTAATCTAAATCTCCCTTCTTTTAGTTTAAAACCATTCCCGTTTGTTCTATCCCAGGAGCAATACCTTGCACTTAGACTAGGTTCACTAGGTACACATAGCATGGTGATTAGACTAAGTACCTGGATATATTCAATCAGATGACCTGATCACTCAAACACCTCCTCTTCCTGAAGGCTACAAAATATGGCCAAGGTTGCCACTATTATTATTTCTCTCTTCACACAGCTATAGACATTATGGCATTTTGAGAAAACAGAAAAAAAATCTCTTCATTTAGGTAAAAGAGAGGAGTCATAGCTCCCTAAACCAGAAAATATAATACTTACCATTTAAAGAGAAGTCTGCATAAACACTTTGAAACTAGTGCAGTTATGTCTACAGTTTATTATTGTATTGTGACCTGAATCTTTAATGACTTAATCTTGATTTTTTTCCAGACCGTTAAACATCAGGTAATTTCATCAAATCTGTTAAGTGAAGAAAACCTCCTTTTAACACAGATAGTTCTTTGCAGCAGTTTTTAAAGATCTCATACATTTCCTGCTTTGTTCATCCCAGTTGGTCTTACTGATCCTAATTTTGTAATGAATGTGATGACACTTGGCAAAAATCCATAAAAAGTGTTAGAGGTAACTTTTTAAATATCCTATTCCTTAACACTAATGAAAATATCATTCACCTATGTTGCGAGCGGTACTTTAAATTAGCTGAGAAGATCTTGGCAGCGTGTGCTGAAAAGGGGGAACCCACAGCAAAAACCTTTGGCTTGTTAATTATCTTTCTTCTTCATAATGGACAAGAAATTCATTACTTATATGTAAGCCAGTAAATACTGCATGCCAGTTCCTTCATTAGTGATTTCTGAAGGCTTTGTTCTCTCTTTCTTTCCTCTCTTCTTACATTTACTAACAAAAATGTAAAACGTATAGTTTGACATGCCATAGCTATTATTTTGCTGTCATTGACAATGAACTTTTCACGTTAAAATGGCGGAGATTTATAACAGTGGATCTAATGCTGGAAGAAAATGAATCCAGTTAAGCAGCCAGAACAAACTGGGGTGCTCAGCAATACTTACAAAACTGGAAGTTAATTTGGAAATTAATGTCTTTCATAAAGATAACTAATTAATATGCTATATATAATGCTATTTTCAGGTCTTGGTAAATTCCATTCCCCAACCCCCGTAATTCCTCATTTTGTGTCATATGTTTCTCCCCAGTCTGAGATATTTAGGATCCAAATTAATATCAGATTTTAAGTATGATTTCACACTTTGTCATTCCATTCAATTTCCATTAATCTAACTAAGCACCATGCTTGCGAACAGAGAATGAGCCAGTGAATATGCATGTACTTTGATACTACCTCATGGATCAGATGACATGATCTGACAGCCTGTGATGTCTCACCACTACCTTACTTATTTTTTTCACCACCAGAAGAAAATAAGTTGTTGTGTCTTTTTCTAATTTCATACCATTCCTTCCATATCTAGAATGCCTAGATTCATTTTCAAATCATTCTAACATTAAAATTAAACTTGGCTGTAAGATCTGTTGCAAGAAAATTCACACTCATAACAGTATATTTTTTCCAGAATATTTCAAATTCTGCAGTTTGCTTAAAAATCAGCAGGCTATTATATTACAGGGGCTGAAATGAATTACTTAAATAGGAAGTTATGTCAGATATCACATTCACATTTACCAGCAGTTCAATAATTCTTTTAAACACGTTGATTTACTGATCCTCTCCTCTCCTCTCCTCTCCTCTCCTCTCCTCTCCTCTCCTCTCCTCTCCTCTCCTCTCCTCTCCTCTCCTCTCCTCTCCTCTCCTCTCCTCTCCTCTCCTCTCCTCTCCTCTCCTCTCCTCTCCTCTCCTCTCCTCTCCTCTCCTCTCCTCTCCTCTCCTCTCCTCTCCTCTCCTCTCCTCTCCTCTCCTCTCCTCTCCTCTCCTCTCCTCTCCTCTCCTCTCCTCTCCTCTCCTCTCCTCTCCTCTCCTCTCCTCTCCTCTCCTCTCCTCTCCTCTCCTCTCCTCTCCTCCCCTCCCCTCCCCTCCCCTCCCCTCCCCTCCCCTCCCCTCCCCTCCCCTCCCCTCCCCTCCCATCCCCTCCCCTCTCCTCCCCTCTCCTCCCCTCTCCTCTTTCTCTTTCTCTTTCTTTTTATCCATGTGTTAGGTACTTCATAGCTCCAGGAAGCAAGAAATTATTTCAAAGGAATTTTCATAGGAATAAGCAAAATACCGGTGGTGAGTGGCACACTATGAAGAAGTGATTGGCCAGTGAAGTCAATTACTCACTTCTAGTTCACCTTTATTTTGTTCTTTTTTTTGGTTAACATGTTTTTCTTGGTGTTCTTCACTAAATGTATCAGGGATTGCTATTCTTCTTAGCATTTTGAAGGAAAGAAGCATTTTGAAGGAAAGAAATCTAAAAGGAGATGAGGAAATGGGAAGAAGTGGTGAATGGTACAGACAATACTACAAAATTCTTATGGAAAAACTTAACTTTAGAGGTCACATTTTTTTTTTTTTTTTTGTAAATAGGACTGCTCATGGGCCTGAAATGACATTTGCTTTCATGCTTTCCACACTTTACTGGATTAGGAAAGAGCTAAAGCTCTTTAGGAAAGAGTTTGAGCTTAAATTCAGCTAATTAGTGTTTGTGTATTGGAATATTACAGAAAAATTAAAATTCATGAATTTTCATGAAAATACAAAGGTAGTATGCATCTGCAATGTGCAGCACAAATTAGAACACCAGCATCTAAATTTAGCATGGGCCACACCACTTTTTCATGGGAACACTACTTTTTCTTCTATATTTGCTCACCTGTTAACTCCAAATTAATTAACCCTTTGGCATAACCTACCTAGTCACTGAATTGTTATTAAAAATCTGATCCTGCAGTGGAAGCCAATATTTTTTTGCTATTCCTTCAGTCTCTGCATGTTCAAGGCCTAAAGTAGTAACAAATTTGAATATTCAGTTCCTTCTGGGAATATTTTTATTAGAGAACAAGATAGAGTTTTTCAAGTATTAACATTATTCAGTCACTGCATGTTGTGGGATTCATGAACTCTGTTACCTCTTGCTCTAATGAGCTCCTAAGGATGTCCACCTCCAAGGGTAAGCAGATGTACAATATAGTCAGCAGATCAGATGATAATGTGGGAAAATCAAAGTACAGGTTACTGTCCCGGTTTCTCATGTATCAGGGAAAGGAAAATCAACTTCTCTGTGAAGGCAGTGGTGTAATAACAAACATATCTTTTGAGCACATACAGAAAGAGAAAGATGGGCTGAAAAAAAACCACACAGACAAAAAGCAAGTCAGTGAAACCCATTCTATATTTAAAAAAGAGAAACACCTCCATGTATGACCAATCACGATTCAGCAGCAGTGTGGCCAAATTCAATAATATATATATATATATGATAAGGAAAACAAATATAGAGAAACATGCCAAACAAGAAAGGTCAACCCACAAACATAACTAGCAGACACTAGTTTACAAGGAGCTAGGAGAAAGATGCATTTAGCTCCAGTCTCAGAAAATGAAGCACTGAGTGAATAGAACATATGAGGCATTCACAAGCCTATGACAAGTCATGAGTTTCAATATTAACAGCTTGCTCAAGATCTAGACAGAATATAATTTACTATTCACCAAAAGGAATTTCTGAACCTGTGCTGCTGTGGATGGATGAAGCCATGAGGTCAGTGCTTTGCCTTCCTGAGTTAAACATCATAACATTCAAACTTTTTCAGGATGTTACTAGCCTATATCATTTAACCCATTACCTGCAATACACTCTTCAGTTACCATTTCAGCATCAGCAAAGGCTAGTGCTTTAAATCAAAAGGAACAGAGAAAGAAGAGTTTCATTAATTCCTGGAATGCTCCTTCTACACAACAAAAATGCATTTCCTTAACATATATTTCAAGAAATGGATTTGACAAGACAGCATTTGCTGCAAAGCTCAACTTGTCATGAAATTTACATTATAAAAGTTGACAATATGATCATTATATTTAAAACCTCTTGAACAAGATCTTTTTCGTACTGATGTCAATGACTTGAATACAAGCAGTGTTATGGCCCATCCTGATGTTCTGCAGGGATATTTTCAAAGAAAATCAATCTATTCTGATGTGATTTATTCTCTTGTGGCACTCTCAAAATTTAACTTACAGAAGCTAAGACTAAAACTTTATTTTTTACTTTACCATATTTTTACAAAAGTTTTCTTGTAAATACTGAGAAAATTAAATCAATGCCAGTGATACCAACAGTATTTATTTGCAAATAAATATATAGCTGGTATAAAGTGCCCTTTCGTCTGACTTTGATTTGCACCAGCCATAGACTTGACCTGTGTGAATAAGAAAAGCACTTTGTCTGCCTATGACTGTGACATATGCCGATGCCTATGACACTGGCAGCTGTTCAGAAGTGAACAAATGTAGAAATGATGATAAAACATGGAAAATTTGCCCATTGTATGTTTCCACAATGTTTCCAAATTTCATGAATTTATTGTCAGTGTTGAAATATTTGATAATTTTCTTAAGATTTCAGGTCTAAAACCATGAGATTGTGAGAGTCCCGAATAACATTTTATTTTCTATTAAAAGTAATAAAATAATAATAATAATAAAAAGGAATATATTAGCTCTCACAGAACATAGCTATTTTCAACTCTATTAGATGGCATTTCCTAAAAAGTCAAAACTAAAAATAAATAAAGAATACATTTCTGTCTTTATTTTTTTTAACTTTTTTTTTTTTTTTACAGGTAAAACATTTGGTGTTTTAGGATATATTCATTATTTTTCTTATCAATTAATGAATAAAGCATGGTAGCACATTATATTTCCACCCAAAAATAAATAAATAAATAAAATAGGCCTGTGGTATTTTGAGCTTAGTAGATACAGCTTATTGTAACCATTGGCAGGATCTGAAATCAGCTGCAAGAGAATTTTGCCCAAGCAAGACCTGTGCAAGCATGAGAAGGTGCATAGTTAACACAGCCATAACATAACCAACCAGTTGCTTCAAAATAAATATAACTATAATAAATAAATAAATAAATAAATAAACTAGTTGTTTTTCAAAGTTTAAGAAATTTGGTTGAGATCTTACATTGAATTCTAATAGAGAACATGCGTTCCTTAACAAACCAGGAATCTCCAAATAAGTGAAATGGTTTATGACTCTTCCAAAATGAAGAGAAAATACATCTCAAAAACATCATAACCCTAAGTAAAGTTAATCAAATACAAACATGAAATATAGATGAATATGACAAAATTATTAATACATACTAATATCTGGAACTAATTGAAAGAGTGATATTACATGGGACAAAAATCCACCCAAACCCAATGACAAAAGAAACCACACCTCCTGACATCCATTAACCATTGTACCAAATAAGCTGTTAATTACAAAAAGATGAACACCCGCTGGAGATACCTGCATACACAGACAATCAATAGGATGTGATAACATCCAATACAATCAAGAAACACTTAAGTTGAGAACAGGATTATGTATGAGGACTGTAGGATTATAAAAGTTGTTTCTGAATCAAGTAAACAGAAACCACAGCATGCCCGCTGGGGAATGTATGGTGCAAGAAATGCATTAGTGAAGAATTAGTCCTTGTGACAACAGCCAGATAAAAGTCCTCCACTATCTTGGACTGATTTTTCAGCCCATCTTGAGGTAAAGGGTGTTTCTTTTGAAACACACAATACCAAAAGACTGTTACCTTATTGTTCGTATAACTAACTATTAATTCATTGCAACTGCAACTAGCATTTACCTAAATCAGGACATAAGAGAATTTGTTATGCAGATACACCTCACTTTTTTATGAAGTTGTACCACAATTTTGCTAGTCTTCATAAAATAACCCCCATTTTACTCTGATACAACTCTTCTTTCAATTATTTCTCAAATAAGCGTTTCTTTTATTTCTCTTCACAGTATGCCTTGTGACATGTACTACCATCATTGTCAGTTCACTTTCATCTTCATCTCTTTTCTTTTGTTTTCCAGTAATTGGTTCTACAGCTTATTCCTTGAGACTCCTCTGAAGTCATGTCAAACTTTAACAGCTACATAGCTGAGCTGAGCTGAGCTGAGCTGAGCGGCTCACATAGTGGCAACCAACAGATATTCTTTGAAAGATTCCCAGTACTTTAAGGTCCAGGGTAAGCCGATGTTATTCCCTCCCTTTTTATTTATTTTTATTTTTAAATTAAAATTAACTGTTCTGTTATTTTACCATGCCCATCTCAGGTAATATAGCAGTATATAAACACATTTCAAATATTAATGAAATGGTAAAATCTACTTTTTCCTACTTCCCTTAATTTTTGTTATGTGAAAATGTGGGGTGGATATTCAGATTCAATGATTAAGACTGGATTTTTACAGCAGAATACCTTCCTGCTGACTATCTATTCTCTGTGCTTTTGAGAAAACAGGAAGGAGTTTGAACTCCTTGTTATTCCAATTATCCAGGACCCAGAAATGGGGGATAGGTGGATTACAATTAAGCTCATCAATTTAATTCCCCAGATTCAATCTACTAATGATAGAGAGAAGATTTTTATCTGAGAGTAATTTGTTATGCTTGTGATGGTTTGGAAATTGCATAATGAAGTATAATCTCTTTCTTAGGAAAAAAACTAGAGGAGAGTAGATTACTACTACTACTCATGCTGCCTCATCTATTCCTCATTTCTCAAAGAAAAAGAGCCACCACAGTATTTATTGTCAACTTATTGATTTATGCCCTTGTTTAATTATTTTTATATCCTGAAAATTCATGTGTGCTTACAGCAGAAGTTGTATCATTCTTTAGGAGTCCACATTTTTCAGTTTTACTCTCTGTCCTCCTGTCTAGTTGCTCTTTCCTAATAACTTTTATATTCTTCTGTCAAATATAATTGAAACTGGTCAACAGGTTTGAGTATCAAGGTACTTGATCCTACAGGTGTCATGAAAATTGGCATCTGGACAGAGAGAAAGATGCTATCATGTCCTGGGGGAAAATCCTTCTCTTTCGATTTGGCCAGCCAGCAGCACACACACATCCTAAACAGATAAAAGAAGCGTTTCCTTTTCCAAGTACTGGTTTTGTACTCATTGCAGAGGGTTGGTAGGAATCTAAGTTACACATAACCACGATATAGGTTATCACCTTCTACCGCTCAGTTTTCCTGAGTACCACCAAGCTTGTTCATTCAGAGGCACAGAGGCAAGATAATGCCAACAAGAAGAAATTATTCCCTCTAAACAGCAGGAAAGACAGACACCTGGGATCTTCAGCATGCAAATTACGAACACCCCTCTCACAAGGAGGTGAGAGTACAACTTGTCCCCATGTGAGCAACTATCCTTTTTAGATTTTTTAAGAGCCATGGACCTCTTTCCCATGTGCAGAGGCTAAAAACTGTTGATTATTTTTTTATGTGGTGTTTTGTCTTTGTTTCATGCATGGTCTCCAACACTCATCAGAAACACATTTTTTTTTATTACGTTTCAGATTTGTAAATCATTGGTAACCACATTCAGTTGAGTTAAGCCACATATGATGTTGCTTGCAGTTTGAATCTGATTTACTATATTTTGACCTGTTGTGTTTATTTATAAGTAAATAAATAAATAAATAAATAAAAATTAATGAGCAATCTGGATTTTGCTCCTGTCTCCCAATATAACTACAAAATAAGCCAGTGGTTCACAAAACACCTGACTCGTTTCAGCACTTCCTTCAGCACACTTCATTTTTAATATACTGTTGTTATAAGTGTCTTTTTCTTACCGTGTTCTATACACGATGAGGTCAGGTCAATGAACAGCTGAAGTCTCTTTTTTTTGTTTTCCCCTTGAGTCAGTAATACTGAATGTATTGTTTGTGAAAGGTTTAGAGCTGGTAGGAAAAATACAGGTAGCACTAATCTGGCCTTTTGCTGTCAGAGGAACTTGATTCTGAATTCATTGCATGGGGGTGAGACCACCATCTCCTGGGTAATAAGTCAATCCTATCTTTCTGCTCATTGAGCCCATAGACCTCCTTCGCCACATTAATTCCACTTGAACTATAATAACCTCCTGGCTGGCAGCTGCTATCGATAAATCACAAGGGAAACTAGCAAATCGACATTGGAGGTGGACAAGCAAATTTGAACAATAGAAAAAAATCTCATAATGAACTATGATCAATAAAAAGGAGTGTCAGAAAAAAATATAATCCAAAAGCATTGCTTTTTATTTCCTGACTTCAGTCAGATAAGGATATTCTAAAAGTAGTCAGAGTACTGGAGATGTTGAATACCTGGTACTATTTTACCTCAGGCATAATTTTTCAATCAACTGTTAGTTAATTAAATATGAAACAATCCAAATTGCATTACCCAATCCCTGCTTTCATTCCAGTTTACAGACATCATAACAATACTTTGTTCTTTCTCTTTATCTATCTCTGCAGAGTTTTATGCTTCACTCATATAAATGAATGATACCTACTTTTTTTTTTTTAACCTACTCAAGAATACCTACTTTATTCAATGAGTTCCTGAATGATAACAGCCAGACTGCTAGGAAAAAAATCATTGATGGATACTTATTTATTGGAGAAAAATGAAACTTGCAACCTACTTGTCCATAACAACCACATCTATTGTCATCTATTGTCATTACACACTGCCAACTTCACCTTTGCCTCATTCTACGTTTCCCATTACATTCTATATGCCATGTCTTTTCCCAGTGGTCCTGATCATCAAAAACTTACAACTCTGGGTAACTTCATTTGTGCAAGCAATCTAACTGAAATCAACAAGACTATATGAAGCTAATGAAAATACACATGGCTTTTATGCCCTTGATAGACAAAGGACTTAATGATTAAATTTCATCTTGTAAAATGCTTATGGCTCTCATAGTTCCAGGATATCCTGAACCTGGGTGAAGAACTTGTTTATAATTAGTAAAGCCAATCGCAATTTGGGAATTCCTTCTGTGAAATTTTATCTTCTATGATCACATTCCAGTATTCAAAACAAAACACTAAAAACATACTTGCAGCTTATAAACACCCTGAATTATTACTAGAATAGCAGAACAGATTTCTGATACTTTGTGTTCAATTTTAGATGGAAGTGTCTCCTTTTTTAAACATATAATTTCACTGGTTTTCTTGTGTCAGACATTTTCACTGGGATTGTAAAAAGAGACAAAAAAGTGTTTGAGTGAGTCCCTCTGTAGCTCTTTGTCTCAATTTTTCATGTGCAAAAGGAGAAAAATATTTGTCCTTTACCTCATTGGATACCTTAGATAACACTTCCACTCAGGAATATGAAATGTTACAATGGAGGCTCTCTAAATGCCTTAAATAATGTCTCAGAGTAGAGGCTAGCTTGTGATAAGAGGAAGATTTGACACCTGAGCAGTCCACCACCTGCAGAGACTGATGGTCACGTGGGACCAGTGGAACATAGAATTCAAAATTTCATGCTGAGTGATCCTTGGAAGTTAGAAAGGTAAAGCAAAGTGTATAGAGATCAACAGTGCAGAATAATGGATGATGATGATGATGATGATGATGATGATGATGATTAATAATAATAATAATAATAATAATAATAATAAAGGATGCTTTCACTCCATTGGGAAGATGAGAACTACTTAATATGTTGGTGGGCATTCCTAGAATGGATTTTTAATCAACAACAGTTTTCATTTACTGGAAGAGTGAGCCTATGAATAGACTAATACTACTGAGTGACATTATATGCCATTCGTCTGCTTAAGTTGTCTGAAAATTTCAGCCACCAGTGAAGGATTATTATTGATTTTCAGGCTGTCTTTGTTAAATACCTGATATACTGTACCACTTTCTTATTCCCCTCTACCTCCATTGTCACTGATATTAAAATGAAACCCACCTATTATCAAATCAATCATGCCTGATAAAACTACTCAGAGTAAGGTGATGTGCATCATATTTACCCACTGAGACTGAAAGTTGGGATTTCAATCATTCAGGAAATATGCTTTTTATTTATTTATTTACTGCTTTTGGTAAGCTAGGATACTACAATTAATTACTACCTTTAACAGATGCAATGTGGGACAGGAAGGATTGTCCTGTGGTTGAGACACTGAACAGACTCATGAACTGTCATTTATGTTTCTGGTTTTGTCAAAGACTTCTTATGTAACCTTAGGAAAAGTAATTTAGTAAAGTAATTTAATTCTCTAAGCCACAATTCTGTCAAAAAAAAAAAAAAACAAACTACATATTTTCTGCAATTTAAAACTGTAGGCAAAACACTGCTTTTCTGGAATATGAAGCTATATAGACAGGGAAGTTAGAAAAAGCATAATTAGAATGGTTTTTGCCAGAGAAAATAAAAAGAGAAAATATTCCCCCAAAGTCAACTTTTTCCAGGTTATGGTGAAAGAATACAAACTATAATTCACACATTTGCTCCTGTGAACACTGAAAATAGTTGCATGCTTTGGATTTTCATAGATATATGTATATATATTTGCTGTGGAAAAAAAAAAAAAAGAACAAAAGTTATACTCTATGATCAAAAGATACAAATTTATCTTCTGAATATGGAGAATGATAGCTTTCCTTCATATCCATCCAGCTTTCTCCAGGTAGTTTCACTCACCCAGTTCCTGAGTCTTGCTTCCCTTGTTGAGAATATGAAGGGGGAGGAATTTGGCTCAGTTATCCCCAATTCCCCACAGCACTGAATACCTGAATACTCCAAAGCTTCAGACACATCTATGGACCCAGGCTACAGAGAGCCATCCTCTTTTCTCTTCCTCTCTCCTGAATCAAACAGTTCACATCTCAGTTAGGTAATTTCCTGAAGAATAGTTTTATTCTGTATTTGGAATATATATGCATATAGAGAGATTAATTTTTATTTATTTATTTATTTTAATTTGCATGCTTTATTTCTCTCTGTCTGCCCAGGTGCATCCCAATCATTGCTGTCAGTAATCCATCTTCATACTATTTTTTATCAGTCTGTGACAGGGAAGGTTTAATCTGGTGTGTGTGACATAGAAATAAAAACAACTCTATTTCCATGGCTTCAGAAAGTAAACTATTACATAAGTCATCTTTTCCACACCATATTTTTCATTTACAAACAGATGTAGGTAGAAATGAATTTATGTTCATATTGAAATACCTTTTTATTCATCTCTATTGCTTTTGTGGTTATCCTGTGTGTTACAGCCTCCTGATTACTGGGCCTACCTTTGGTTGTCTTTACTACATTAACCTTAGAGGCATATGTCCAGAATCCTAAGAGGATCACAGCTACATCATGTACAATGCAGGGATATCCTAAGTTTTACAGCTTACGTTGCCTATCAAATTACTTGTCATGGCCTACAATCACATGTTTATGCCACATATGTCTCAAAAAGAAAAAAAAAAACACTTAAAAACAAAAAAGACATGCAGATCCCTCATTTACAATGCAGACATTTCTTCTCAGAAAGAGCAGTCAGGCATTGGAACAAGTTGCCCAGGGAAGTGGTGGAGTCACCATCCCTGTGGGTGTTCAAGGAAATGTTGGACCTGGCACTTAGGGACATGGTTTAGAGGGTGACATTGGTAGTAGGGTGATGGTTAGACCAGATGATCTTGAAGGTCTCTTCCAACCTTAATGATTCTATGATCATATGATTCTGTGATATCCAAGCTTGTCTATGGTTTCTAAGTCTGGAGAAAATTTAGAGATGATAAAAACCCTCCACCTCATCAATGGCCAACATGAGACATTTGGCTTGACAATAATTAGATCATGATGGACAGAGAAAGAACATCAGTGGATGTAAAATACAGTGTTGGGAATGACAATGTTAGTGACAAGAAAAGCAACTAAGATTCACAATATTTGGGGGAAGCTCTTTTTTCTCCTTTTTTTCTCAGTAAACAAGAAGATGTGAGAAATCTACCTCTCATCTTTATTAGTTTGAACTTAACTTATCATACTTTACAAATGATGAGCATTGATCAAATTTAAATATAATTTCATGTTTTCTGCTGGTTTAGTAGCCTCTCTAGTACTTTAGTGCATGGGATGGATTTCGTAACTTACGCATTATCACCAATCTCACCTTTTTGAGTGTGAGATGGTTTGCTTACACTCATTAACAGGAAATATTTTTATGCTTGACTGCAGGAATTTAGTTTTGCACTATACAATAGATATTTGTTCTCTGGGCTCAGAGAGGTAAGGGCGTCTGGAGAACAGAGTATGTATGGGCACTGAAACAGGCTGTAGAGTCAGACAGTTGGGAAGCAGGTGAACAGTGGTCTCGGGGCAGCACTCATGCAGGGGCAGACACAAGAGGAAGTTGTTCTCTTTGTCATACACTAGGTGCCAGCCAGGGCCTCTGTTTTCATTGCCCTTGGGACAAAAGCCATGGCTGCTGAAAGGGTTGGAATATACATGGGTGTACCTGTGCACACTTGGTAAGGTTTCAGAAGCAAAAGTGATCTTTCCATCCTTATATAGGTTAACCCTACTTAACATTATATTACAGTATCATTTCTGTCTTTAGGGTTAATTTTATCATCTGAAATTACCAGAATACGAAATTACCATCATACAACCATGAGGTTTTATCTGTTTTATCAGAGAGGAAAATGTCCAGAAGAGTGGAAGCAGAATCCAACAGTCACCTAACCCCGTATGAGGTTTCAGCAGAAGGTATGGTCAGGAATGCAAAACCCAAGACCAGTATCTGCATTTGTGCTCACAATTCACCCTCCAAAAACTGTCCCCAAGAATTATCTAACTAAAAAGGGCAAGCACAACCAGTGAGATGGAGATTTCATTTAGGAATTCTAACAACCAATAAAATTCTAGGTCATTGATGTTTGTCTTCAAGATGAATGCAATACTCTGTTGTCTTGGATGCAGTAAAACCTCAGAAAATCATAGATGCCAAAATATTTAGGAGTTTGCACAGGTGTAAAAAGAAAGAAATCCTTCTTCCTGGGTTTTCAAATTAGCAAAGATACAATCCTGACCAGAAGATAGCTCATAGGCAAATGTAAGAAAATTGAATGAATTAAATAAATATTTCACTAGAGACTTATATTCCCTTTCACAGACTCAAATTTATCAGTCCATTTCTCATGTTTTGCTATTGAAAGCATGAGAGTTTTGATACAGTTTAGGGAAACTTTGGACATATCCTGAGAGCACAATTTCTACATTGTCTGAAGGATCAGTAATCTGAAGGACCCAGCTGGCCACCTTTATATGCCACATAACAAATAGGTCTAGCTTTATTATGGTAAATAAAAAAAGATAATGATTGCTACTGATGTCATAGGAAGATGTTATTTTTTATTTTTATTTTTTGAAAATATTCAGATTATAAGACGATTATTGTAAACTATGCAAATTTCTTTCTCAAGCCTGCAAACACATTTTGGCAGAATAGGTACCTGTAATTATTTATTTATTAATTTATTTATTTTGTATAGGTCTTTTTTCCAAGAAATGTTACATTTACCTTGAAATATTTCTGTAAAACTAATCTATTCCATAGTATTTAACATTGTATAAGTTAACTCCGACTCATCCTGAATTCTGTGATTAAAAATGGAAAGTAATGTTTTCTCTGCAATGGACCTTATACAAACTAAAGTTTTTGTCATTTTGCTATGAGTCATTTCTATTAGCTAGTTTTCTCCATTAGCAAAGTTACATGTAGTCTAACAGCATAAATAAGCAGTATCTGTACAAAAAGACATATAGTTTTACAGTCTTTGTTTCTCTTACCCTGCAATATTGTCTGACATGCAGAAGGAGATGTCCTCTTATGTTAAATTATCTTTTTCCACTTGGATTCACCTAATTTTTCTTCCTGTGTTTCTTACTGAAATGAAATACACATGAATATGTCCTGGTCTTTCTCTCCTGTGTAGTGATTTGCCCATAGCTGTTTGGAAGAACATATTTCAGCCTTTTACTGAATGAGCCATTTATGAGGTGTTACGGGCTCCTAAATAATAGTTCGCTTCAGCTAGCCTGAGAGGAATGAAGGAGGTTGATACCACGACATAGGTGAGGTGTATGAAGTGAATACTGCAGCTCCACCTAACTCAGCTCTCCTTAGGCAATACCATGGCATGATCACCAGTGCACCAGGGTGCTGGGAGGAAAAAATTGTTACTGATTGTTTTTAAGGTATTTCGCAGCGGACTGGACCAAGCAGCTAAGTGGAAGGATTCAGTTTTTCTCAGAGAACTCTGAGACCAGAAACCAAGATACATACAGGAATTAATAAGTTGAGTCCAGGGAATTCATCACCCAAAACCATAGGTTACCCAAGGAAGCAACATTATTTTGAAGATTTTCAGTACCTGGTTGTTGATACCCTCCTTTCATATAAACTTCAGATTTTCTCTGAAGCTTTTCTCAAGCAGATTGTTTATAGATTTAAACTTCTGGTTTAAGTCTGTTTCAAAACCATGTCTACTTTTTAAGCAGGCTATACCTGAAAGCATTTATAAGGCAAAGGGAGAAATTAGTGGTGGACATTTGAGAAAATATGTTGTATTTAAATGGTACCTATATGTTCACATATTTATGAACACTTTTACTTAGTAAGGAGGGAGATACGGCATTAATTCATTGGAATATACTTTTATCAATAGGTTAAAGTCTTAGAATTGTTCCCACTATACATACTGTCTAGTCATGGCCTCCAAGAGGCAAAGATTAATTTATTTCACACTTTTGCAAGAATCAGGCAGGTTGATAGAGACAAAAATTCTCTCACAATTTTAAACCTTAATCTTTTCTTGTGCAAAACACTGATACACTATCTAGTAGTTGAGAGTTTACTTTGCTAAATTGCTAGGTGCTTAATAATACCTTTTCTTTTAGCACAGAAGTTCTGTACTATTATTATCGAAGTGTCTGTAACAGAGTTTCTTTTGGAGCATGAGACACTCTCTGGCAAAGACAGCAAGAAAAACAAAAACAGCTCTTTAATGCTCTACTCCAATTACATTTGTACCATAAAAACATAGCCAGAGAACCTAGGGGTAGCATCATTCACTGCTAATAGGAGCAAATAATTTCTCTATTTCCTTTTTAAACCTGAAGCAATATGTAAACAAGTATTTGTGCACTTCTGTGGTGGCTCTATATATTGCCCCAGCAGCTTTTATTAGCAAAGAGACACCATAGAAACAGCAGAAGAGCCACCAGGGAGTTCTTCTATTGTGGCAGGACAGGAGACAAACCAATTTAAAAAACAAACAAACCAAAAAATGCAACAACTACAACAAAACAATGCAGACGACAAGCTTCTACCTAGGTGAAAGCAGCACCTTTTATTTTTATTTTGTTTCTCATGTTCCCTGTGTCTCTTCTGGATAGTCACCCCAACTAACTTCCTCTGCAATAGGGAAAATTGTGAAAGCAAGCATAGGTTCTTAATTTTGCTGGGTGCATGATACTGACTATATTCTTTAAACTTTCTTCTCTCCTATTCCCTCATTTGTAATGTTCAGATTTGCAAAAACTTTTCAGTGTGTTAATATTACAGGTTTTCTATCTGAGTCTTTATTTAACAATGATCAGAGGAGCCTCAGAGGGAAAAAGACAGATTCTCAGCTGATGTAAATCACTATAGCTCAACTGTTGCTGTTGTGCATCTGCTGAGACTAGTGCACAGAGTTCATAAAATACTGATTGTTAAAAGAATGAAGAAGTATGCATTTTGTTATGGCAAAGTATTATCATAGCCAGAGAGAAATTGTGCCTCCAGCAAAAATAGAATGAGCTGCAGCTGAATTAGCGCAGTTTGCAAGGTAGCACTTCCATCTTCTTCACACAAAACACTCCTTACTCCATAGGCTGGGTGCACATGTAGATCCCTTTGTGAAGAGAGATCCTGACTTTAAGCCTGGATAACTTTAACAGAAACCTTTGACAAATAGATGAATAAATAAATAAACATTTTTTTTTTTTTTTTAGAATTTCTTCCCTGAGTATTTCTGTATTTCTATCTAAATATTACAAATATATATTGGGAAAACTAACAAGGGTATTAATTACACCAGTCCAGACAGCAACAGCCATGCCAGCATTATCAAACCATGATATATAAAACACAGCATTGCTCTTTCCACCTCCATGCTGAAAGTTGCTTTCCTCTGTAATGACAGGTTGAGAAGTACTCAGCTATTCTTTGAGTCAGTTGTAGAAACCAGCAGGATAAGACATTAACAAGCTTAAAAGGTATTACCTGTCTAGCCCTACCAGGAGGTTTATGCTGACTGTAGGGGTTTCACATATCTCTTGTACTTTCATGAGGGAATTAGTTAAAATTGCCATAGTGGAAAGTATTTGATTTAGATTAATCTCGCTTTCTCTAGCAGTGGAGACTCATTACTCTGATTGGCTGCTCTACCCATACTGCCCTTAATGCTCTAACTATATACTCTGGAAAAAAGCCTTCAGTTCAAAGCTCTTGATGGATAAGTAAAATGGATCATTATTATCTTTTCAAGAAACCTTTAAAAGACTTAGACGAATAAACTGAAAAATATATATAAGTGAGAGACATACCTCCAGAATTCAGTCTGGGCATACGCCAATTTTTCTTTTTCCTTTTTTCTCAGATGACAAAATTTCTCAACCTGAGAGCAAAAGTCTTAAACGTTAATCTTTTAATCTAAGAAATAACTCTGATGATCTTACAGTGCTGATGGGATTTGTCTCTAGTTCCTAGAGTGACTAAACTGCATGACATCGGTCATCCAAGGAGTGGACTGGTTAGTCCATGAAAACACAATGTATTTTAACATTTTTAAAGCATTTTCAGTATGGGTCTTCAGCTCTGCTTATACATACAAACTGCAGATCTTTCCAGGCATGAAACTGCCAGAGGTATTAATGGAGACATACAGGAAAATCAGAATGTAAGTGCTGAAAGTTGTCTGCCACTGTAAGGAGAGGAGAATATCTTCAATCATTTTTGTTTGGAAGCAGGTGCCAGTTATCTAAGCTTCACAACACTGATGCAAGGGTGAATGCCCAATTGTTTTTTAATGACTAACTTTTTATTCAAGCTGCTAAATCTGAAGCATGCAGTAAAACATTATCTGTTCTGTTCCTTTGGACTGTGGTTTTCAATTATTTTAAAGGAAGAAACATACAAAGGGAATAGGCATTTCATGGTACTAAAGACTTTCAAGTGATCTAAAACACTAGATGTTTATCCTTCTTTATGGCTTAGACACATTTAGAAGTCATAAGACATCTAACTGATCTTGCTGAGATGGTTTTTAACAACTATCAGGATTATTAACAGATCAGTGCAAGCTTGACATCACCAACCAATAATTCTTCCAACTGTATATTTATAAGATCCCCAGTGCTAATTTCTTAACGTCAGAATTACCTCCAATACAGTGATTCAGAGGCAGATGATCTGACAGAGGAAGCTACATTTTAAAAAGTGCTATCAGAGATAATGTGTGGAGTCTTGACCTGATTCAATTAGAGCTTTGCCCTTATGTTACCCAAGGGCATATTATCCAGCATTTATAAAGACATTGGCTTGGATAAATGAAAGAGAAAAAAAGCACTATTGTTTACTCAGCAGGAGATGGGCTGTGGAAATGGTTAGATTATTCTCTCATACAGACACACAATCTTATAAACACACACGCACAGGCACATACACACACACAGGCATGCACGTGAATAAAACCCTTACAAAATCTCCTCAAAGTCCTGCCCGTTACCATAATTACGTATTTTAAATACAAACAACAAAGTTTGGTGGTTTAATTTTTTTTTTCTTTTGGTGCAACAACTGGGCCCATTTTCAGTGGTTTATATACATGCAATTAGCAGTTTAATTTCCTCTGAGGCTACATTAGCCCTATGATTTTATTTAATAACAAGGAAAATTTACTGCCACGGTTCAGGTTGCAGTGTCAGCCTTAGCTCTGCACTGCCCTCTGCTGCCTCCCGAGCAGTCGCTTCGGCCAGTTCAACCTCGAGCACCACAACTGCAGACTGCTATCTGACGGCACGGAAATTGTCTAAAGAAAGGGGTGAGGGTACACTATCCAGCTCAAAAACACACTTAATGAGGATTCCTCTCCCCCCTTTTTTATCCTCCAGCTACCCAAAAGGCAAGAAATATATTCCTATATATATATATATTTTAGCAAATTCCTAGATTACACTCATTACCATATTAGCCTTGTAACAAACCCTTTCACATGGTTTAGTTCAATTATAGATTACATTGTGTTCCTGTACACAGTCCATGCAGCTCAAGAAAATAACGTTGCACAAAGCAGCATCCATCATGCCTGAAGCAATATGATTACTCATGGTGTGCCTCATTCTTGTAAAATCTAATTCAGGCATTATATTATATTTTACTTAAAAATATCTTTTAATAGGGGGAAACAAATCCATGTGTTGCAAGGGAGGGATATCTTCTCTTAGGACACACTGTACTGACTTCTTGGTGGAGAAGTTAATTTGTCAGCTAAGAGACTGCTGGCTACCCTCATCTAAAAGGCTCACTCTTTCATATGTCTTACACAGCCACCTCCAGAAGCACCATCTGCAACTAACGACCTTTATACAACACCTCTCATTCAAGCAGTCCAAAACATGGGGCAGACCTTATAAATTGATTGTATATGGATGATGATAATTCTGGCAAACTTCAAAGGCAAAACTCAAAATGATTTCAAAACCACTTATAAGTCCCCACAAAATAGAGAGCTGACTTTCTTTGTTGCTGAAATGCAGCCACTTCTGGCGTGGAAGATGACACACAGAGCACAGCTATACATAAACCAGTGCAAGGAAGGAAAAAGAAAAAAGAAAAAAAGACAAATAATCTTATCGAGTATAATTGCAGAGGGAATTTTAAAAGAAGCAGAAGGTAATGAGCCTACCAGAATTTAGCCAGAAATAATAGCCCTTTGTTTCTGATGTACTTAAGGAACTACAGCTGGCATCACATTGGCTAATAAGCACAGAAGCCTGGCAGGAAATGAGATCAATTAATTTGAAGAATTGTATTCTGACTAGCTAGAGAGTCAGGACCAGACTGCATCTTCAGATCTGCATAGAGAAAGACCCTATGGAAACAGTCTTGGCAAACAAATGAGCTAGCTCAGTGACATCTATCACACATGTTCCTGCAGTATTTTCACTGGACTGGAGCCATGTGTAAGGAAGGACAGACTCCATGAGAAACTGGGAACTACCATTCCAGTTTTGATCAGCTTCAGGCAAATATCTGGAAAAAGGTAGATATGAGAGCTCTTTCCTAAAGGGACTATGGAACACTGATAAACAAAGGCAAATAGGAAAAAAGATTCTTCATAAAGATGTCCCTCATCCATTGACAATGCATGAAATATCAGTATGGCCAGCAGCTCACACACATATCCTGCCAACTTGATGGAAGGCTTTGCTCCAAAATGTACACCTCTCAAGCTCTCCTTTCTCTCTTGATTGCTGTGGGAAAAGATTATCTGGCTTTCATTAAGGTGAACTGTAAAACAAACAACTTTTTATCTCTCTCAAAATTGCAGACCAGAGAAGATGACTTCTGCAAAAACTTAAAGCATCTGGACCAGAAAATTATCAATACCTTCTCTCAAGAGTTTCTTTTTGGTTAAGTTCTCTTACTCAATTTGCTGTTCTTATGATCTCATCCTAGTTTGAATCTGAGAGCAGAAGGTAGACAAAGCCCCAAATTCTGAGAGCCATGATGCCTTTAGGCTTTTTCATCAATAAATGAGCTACTTTTTTTTTAATTATTTTATTTTTTATGGGAGTAGATAAATTTTGCCTGCTATTTTCTTGCCTAATACAAAGAAATCAACTGCAGTGCTATACAACCACATTATTTACTCTTCTTTTGCTGGAAATTGACTCCTGGCACCTGAATTTTCGGTCACTTAGACCTGAAAATAATGCAAGCTTTAAACATTGCATGGCACAAGGATCTCAGTCATCTTTGTGGAATTAATGAAACATCACAGAGTAATGGGGAGCAGCCAGTAGGTTTCTACCTACTTATGTCCTAAACTTTCTTGGCTAAGTGTCTCAGAAAATGATGCATGCTGAGAGACAATACATTGCTGCTAGAACATCTGGTTCAGTGTTATGAAAGCCAACAAGTGGTAACAGGCAGTTTGGCAGGATCATTGGTTAGTGCTGGCTGGCATGTGGTGTGATCCTTGAAGGAAGGCAAGGAAAATAAATGTCACCCACTTCCAAGTGTTGTGATGCCTTGGGAGAAGAATCACATGAGGAATCCTTTATTGCAAAAAGTGGGAGATGTTATTTTGCAAGACACCATGGACGGAGAAGAAAGGAGTTCAAGCAAAGAAGCACAAAATTATCTCAGAAGTCATGCCCCAATTGTTAGCTTTATGTCTCTGAAGAAACACAGATGGAACCACCAGATCATCTCATCTCACCTCACCTCCTGTACATTACACAGTTTTAAATTCCATCTAGTTACTTATGCATTCAGCCCATTAATTTACATCTAACTGAAACAACTTGTGTTTTGGCAAAATCATTAATCACCCTCATTATTAGAAATGTGTGACTTCCTTCTGGTTTGAAATTGCTACAGGCTGTAGCCATTACTCCTTGTTCTGCATTTCTCCAAGGCCAAACAGGACACTGCGTCACAAACAAAAATAAAGGACCTTTGAGCTGTCTTTAAGCATGGTGGAAGTGGGAATACATGAAGGACAATCGCTCTCCCCCAACATAATCATTAATGTTCATGTCATTTAAACAGCTCTCAATACTTTTACTCAAAGGAAAAATGAAAATATGAGTTCAATATAAAGGTGTAGCCAAGACATTTTCTGAAGTCTCTGGAATGTTGTTCTGGTTTCAGCTAGGATAGAGTTAATTTTCCTCCTAGTAGCTGGTAGGGTGCTATGTTTTGGATTAGGATGAGAAGAGTGCTGATAACATGCTGATGTTTTAATTGTTGCAGAGCAGTGTTTACACCAGGCCAAGGACTTTTCAGCTTCTTGCTCTGTCCTGCCAGCGAGCAGGCTGGGGGTGCAGCAGGAGCTGGCAGGGGACAGACCCAGGACAGCTGACCCAAACTGGCCAAAGGGGTATTCCATACCATCTGGCGTCATGCTAAACAATATATAGGGGTGGCTAGACTGGGTAGGGGGGCCGGATGCTCGGGGATAGGCTGGGCATTGGTCAGTGGGTGATGAGCAATTGCATTGTGCATCCCTTGTTTTGTACACATTACTATTAGTATTATTATTATCATTATTATTATTATTATTTTCCTTTCTTTTCTGTCCTAATAAACTGTCTTTATCTCAACCCACAGGCTTTCATTTTTTTCCTGATTCCCTCCTCCATCCCAGAGAGGGAGGGGGGAGGGTGAGCAAACGGCTGTGTGGTGCTTAGCTGCCAGTGGGGTTAAACCACAACAAATGTAAGTCAGGAAACTTTCCATTTGCCTGGCCTTTCTGTAGGGATTACTTAGGCACACATACTAGTTTAAAATATGGACACACCAGTATAAGAGTTTCCGTTTGTCCTTTTTTGTTTGCAGTGGTGTTTTTTAAGGTACACAATGTTTTAGACAGGACATTAATGGTGCGAAAATGTTTGCTCCTACTGCTCTGACATCTCCTAGAACGATGTATTTTCAGGATAAGTTTCTGCCACATCATTTCTGTTAACTTTACCTGGAACCTTTCAGCAAAAGGTTCTTTCTTGTTGGTGGATTCATCTCAGCAATTCCAGATTTTTGCTAAGTGTGTTTTTACATGAGATCTAGTTCTCTAGATTCATAGAATCATAGAATCGTTAAGGTTGGAAAAGACCTCCAATATCATCTGGTCCAACCATCACCCTACTATCAATGCCACCCACTAAACAATGTCCCTAAGTACCACATCCAGCCTTCCCTTAAACACCCCCAGGGACGGTGACTCCATCACTTCCCCGGGCAACCCGTTCCAATGCCTGACTACTCTTTCTGAGAAGAAACGTCTCCTCGTTTCCAGTCTGAACCTCCCCTGGCGCAACTCGAGCCCATTCCCTCTAGTCCTATTGCTAGTTTTCTGTGAGAAGAGGCTAACCCCCAGCTCCCCACAACTTCCTTTCAGGTAGTTGTAGAGAGCAATAAGGTCTCCCCTGAGCATCCTCTTCCCCAGACTAAACAACCCCAGTTCCCTCAGCCGCTCCTCACAGGACTTGTGTTCCAGGCCCTTCACCAGCTTTGTAGCCCTTCTCTGGACATGCTCCAGGGCCTTGATGTCTTTCTTGTACTGAGGGGCCCAAAACTGAACACAGTACTCGAGGTGTGGCCTCATCAGAGCTGAGTGCAGGGGAAAATCACCTCCCTGGTCCTGCTGGCTACACTATTCCTGATACAAGCCAGGATGCCATTGGCCTTGTTGGTCACCTGGACACACTGCCAGCTCATGTCCAGGTGAGCATTGACCAACTCCCCCTGGTCCTTTTCCTCTGAACATCTTCTGAGCCACTCTGCCCCAAGCCTGTAGCATTGCATGGGGTTGCTGTGGCCAAAGTGCAGGACCCAGCACTTAGCCATGTTGAACCCCATCCTGCTGGCCTCTGCCCATCCACCCAATCTGTCCAGGACCCTCTGCAGAGCCTTCCTACCCTCCAGCTTATCAACACTTCCCCCCAACTTGGTGTCATCTGCAAACTTACTGAGGGTGCACTCACTTCCCTCAGCCAAATCACCAATAAAGATATTAAAGAGGATGGGCCCAACACTGACCCCTAGGGAACACCTCTGGTGACACCATTGGTGGTTTCACTCCATTCACCACCACTCTCTGGGCCCAGCCATCCAGCCAGTTTTTAACCCAGCTAAAAGTGTACCTGTGCAAGCCAAGGGCTGCCAGTTTCTCCAGGAGAATAATGTGTCAAAGGCCTTGCTAAAATCGAGGCAGACTACATCAACAGGCTTTCCCCCATCCACCAGGTGGGTCACCCAGTCATAGAAGTAGATGAGGTTGGTCAGGCAGGACTTGCCTTTCATGAACCCATGCTGACTGGGCCTGATTCCCTGGTTGTCCTGCATGTGCTGTGA